>NC_092387.1:71851150-72119422 GCF_030028105.1 Mobula birostris | reverse complement strand
TTCAGGGCAGCAGATTCAGAGCAGGAGATTCAGGACAGGAGTTTCAGGGCAGGAGTTTCAGGGCAGGAGATTCAGGGCCTGAGTTTCAGGGCAGGAGTTTCAGTGCAGGAGATTCTGGTTATGAGATTCAGGGCTGGAGATTCAGCGCATGAGATCAAGGGCATGAAATTCAGGGTATGAGTTTCAGGGCAGAAGATTCAGGGCAGGAGATTCAGGGCATGAGTTTCAGGTCTGGAGATTCAGGGCAGGAGTTTCAGGTCTGGAGATTCAGGGCAGGAGTTTCAGGGCTGGAGTTTCTGTGCATGTGATTCAAGGCATTAGTTTCAGGGCAGGAGATTCAGGGCAGGAGTTTCAGGGCATGAGATTCAGGGCCTGAGATCAAGGGCATGAAATTCAGGGTATGAGTTTAAGGGCAGAAGATTCAGGGCAGGCGATTCAGGGCATGAGTTTCAGGTCTGGAGATTCAGGGCAGGAGTTTCAGGGCTGGAGTTTCTGTGCATGGTATTCAGTGCATTAGTTTCAGGGCAGGAGATTCAGGGCAGGAGTTTCAGGGCATGAGATTCAGGGCATGAGTTTCAGTTCAGGTCGTTCAGTGCAGGAGATTCAGGGCATGCGTGTCAGTGCAGGAGATTCAGTGTAGGAGTTTCAGGGCATGAGATTCAAGGCAGTGGTTTCAGGGCTTGAGATTCAGGGCAGGAGTTTCAGGGCATGAGATTCAGGACAGGTGTTTCAGGGCAGGATTTTCAGGGCAGGAGATTCAGGGCATGAGTTTCAGGACAGGGGTTTCAGTGCAGGAGTTTCAGGGTATGAGATTCAGGGCAGGTGTTTCAGGGCATGAGATTCAGGGCATGAGATTCAGAACAGGAGATTCAGGACAGGAGTTTCAGGGCAGGAATTTCAGGGCATGAGATTCAGAGCCTGAGTTTCAGGGCAGGAGATTCAGGGCTGGAGATTCAGATTATGAGATTCAGGGCAGGAGATTCAGGGCAGGATTTTTAGGGAAGGAGATTCAGGGCAGCAGTTTCAAGGTATGAGATTCAGGGCATGAGATTCAGGACATGAGTTTCAGGGCAGGAGATTCAGGGCAGGAGTTTCAGGGCATGAGATTCAGGGCATGAGTTTCAGGGCAGGTGTTTCAGTGCAGCAGATTCAGGGTAGGAGTTTCAGGGCATGAGATTCAGGGCAAGAGCTTCAGGGCAGGAGATTCTGGGCAGGTGATTCAGTCAGCAGTTTCAAGGTATGAGATTCAGGGCATGAGATTCAGGACATGAGTTTCAGGGCAGGAGATTCAGGGCAGGAGTTTCAGGGCATGAGATTCAGGGCATGAGTTTCAGGGCAGGTGTTTCAGTGCAGCAGATTCAGGGTAGGAGTTTCAGGGCATGAGATTCAGGGCAAGAGCTTCAGGGCAGAGATTCTGGGCATGAGTTCCAGGTCAGGAGATTCAGGGCTGGAGTTTCAGGGCATGTGATTCAGGGCATGAGTTTCAGGGTAGGAGATTCAGGACAGGAGTTTCAGTGCAGGAGTTTCATGGCATGTGATTCATGGCATTTTTTTCAGGGCAGGAGATTCAGGGCAGGAGTTTCAGGACATGAGATTCAGGGCATGAGTTTCAGGGCAGGAGATTCAGGACAGGAGTTTCAGGGCATGAAGTTCAGGGCTGTTGTTTCACGGCTTGAGATTCAGGGCTGGAGTTTCAGGGCATATGATTCAGGGCATAATTTTCAGGGCAGAATATTCGGCGCAGGAGTTTCAGGGCATGTGATTCAGGACATTACTTTAAGGGCAGGAGATTCAGGGCTGGAGTTTCAGGGCTGGAAATTCAGGGAATGAGATTCAGGGCAGGAGTTCAGAGCAGGAGATTCAGGACAGGAGTTTCAGGGCAGCAGATTCAGGGCAGGAGTTTCAGTGCAGGAGTTTCATGGCATGTGATTCATGGCATTTTTTTCAGGGCAGGATATTCAGGGCAGGAGTTTCAGGACGTGAGATTCAGGGCATGAGTTTCAGGGCAGGAGATTCAGGGCAGGAGATTCTGGTTATGAGATTCAGGCTGGAGATTCAGGGCATGAGATTCAGGGCTTCAGTTTCAGGGCTGGAGTTTCTGGGCAAAGCTTTCGGGGGATGAGTTTTAGGGCATTAGTTTCAAGGCATGAGATTCAGGGCAGTAGTTTCAGGGCATGAGATTCAGAGCAGGAGATTCAGGACAGGAGTTTCAGGGCAGGAGTTTCAGGGCATGAGATTCAGAGCCTGAGTTTCAGGGCAGGAGATTCAGGACAGGAGATTCAGGTTATGAGATTCAGGGCAGGAGATTCAGGGTATGAGATTCAGGGCAGTAGATTCAGGGCTGGAGATTCAGGGCATGTGATTCAGGACATTAGTTTAAGGGCAGGAGATTCAGGGCTGGAGAATCAGATTATAAGATTCAGGCTGGAGATTCAGGGTATGAGATTTAGGGCAGTAGATTCAGGGCTGGAGAATCAGTGCATGAGATTCAGGGCTTCAGTTTCAGGGCTGGAGTTTCTGGGCAAAACTTTCAGGGGATGAGTTTCAGGGCATTAGTTTCAAGGCATTTGATTCAGGGCAGTAGTTTCAGGGCATGACTTTCAGAGCAGGAGATTCAGGGCATGACTTTCAGAGCAGGAGATTCAGGGCTGGAGTTTCAGGGCATATGATTCAATGTATGAGTTTCAGGGCAGGAGATTCGGGGAAGGAGTTTCAGGGCATGTGATTCGGGGCATTAGTTTAAGACAGGAGATTCAGGGCTGGAGTTTCAGGGCAGGAGATTCAGGGCAGGAGATTCAGGTCAGGAGATTCAGGGCATAAGATTCAGGGCATGAGTTTCAGGGCCTGAGTTTCAGGGCAGGAGATTCAGGTTATGAGATTCAGGGTATGAGATTTAGGGCAGTAGATTCAGGGCTGGAGATTCAGGGCATGTGATTCAGGGCTTCAGTTTCAGGCCTGGAGTTTCTGGGCAAAACTTTCAGGGGATGAGTTTCAGGGCATTAGTTTCAAGGCATGAGATTCATGGAGTCGTTTCAGGGCATGAGATACAGGATATCAGTTTCAGGGCAGGAGATTCAGGGCTGGTGTTTCAGGGCATATGATTCAGGGCAGGAGTTTTAGGGCATGTGATTCAGGACATTACTTTAAGGGCAGGAGATTCAGGGCTGGAGTTTCAGGGCTGGAAATTCAGGGAATGAGATTCAGGGCAGGAGTTCAGAGCAGGAGATTCAGGACAGGAGTTTCAGGGCAGCAGATTCAGGGCAGGAGTTTCAGTGCAGGAGTTTCATGGCATGTGATTCATGGCATTTTTTTCAGGGCAGGAGTTTCAGGACGTGAGATTCAGGGCATGAGTTTCAGGGCAGGAGATTCAGGGCAGGAGATTCTGGTTATGAGATTCAGGCTGGAGATTCAGGGCATGAGATTCAGGGCTTCAGTTTCAGGGCTGGAGTTTCTGGGCAAAACTTTCAGGGGATGAGTTTCAGGGCATTAGTTTCAAGGCATGAGATTCAGGGCAGTCGTTTCAGGGCATGAGATACAGGGCATGAGTTTCAGGGCCGGAGATTCAGGGCTGGAGTTTCAGGGCATATGATTCAGGGCATAATTTTCAGGGCAGGATATTCGGGGCAGGAGTTTCAGGGCATGTGATTCAGGACATTACTTTAAGGGCAGGAGATTCAGGGCTGGAGTTTCAGGGCTGGAGATTCAGGGCATGAGATTCAGGGCAGGAGTTCAGAGCAGGAGATTCAGGACCGGAGTTTCAGGGCAGCAGAATCAGGGCAGGAGTTTCAGTGCAGGAGTTTCATGGCATGTGATTCATGGCATTTTTTTCAGAGCAGGAGTTTCAGGACATGAGATTCAGGGCATGAGTTTCAGGGCAGGAGATTCAGGGCAGGAGATTCTGGTTATGAGATTCAGGGCTGGAGATTCAGGGCATGAGATTCAGGGCTTCAGTTTCAGGGCTGGAGTTTCTGGGCAAAACTTTCGGGGGATGAGTTTTAGAGCATTAGTTTCAAGGCATGAGATTCAGGGCAGTAGTTTCAGGGCATGAGATTCACGGCTGTGGTTTCACGGCTTGAGATTCAGGGCAGGTGTTTCAGGGCATGAGATTCAGGGCATGAGATTCAGAGCAGGAGATTCAGGACAGGAGTTTCAGGGCAGGAGTTTCAGGGCATGAGATTCAGAGCCTGAGTTTCAGGGCAGGAGATTCAGGGCAGGAGATTCAGGTTATGAGATTCAGGGCAGGAGATTCAGGGTATGAGATTCAGGGCAGTAGATTCAGGGCTGGAGATTCAGGGCATGAGATTCTGGGCTTCAGTTTCAGGGCTGAAGTTTCTGGACAAAACTTTCAGGGGATGAGTTTCAGGGCATTAGTTTCAAGGCATGAGATTCAGGGCAGTAGTTTCAGGGCATGAGATTCAGGGCATGAGTTTCAGGGTAGGAGATTCAGGGCTGGAGCTTCAGGGCATATGATTCAGGGCATGAGTTTCAGGGCAGGAGATTCGGGGCAGAAGTTTCAGGGCATGTGATTCAGGACATTAGTTGAAGGGCAGGAGATTCAGGGCTGGAGATTCAGATTATGAGATTCAGGCTGGAGATTCAGGGTATGAGATTTAGGGCAGTAGATTCAGGGCTGGAGAATCAGTGCATGAGATTCAGGGCTTCAGTTTCAGGGCTGAGTTTCTGGCAAAACTTTCAGGGGATGAGTTTCAGGGCATTAGTTTCAAGGCATGTGATTCAGGGCAGTAGTTTTCAGGGCATGAGATTCAGGGCATGACTTTCAGAGCAGGAGATTCAGGGCTGGAGTTTCAGGGCATATGATTCAATGTATGAGTTTCAGGGCAGGAGATTCGGGGCAGGAGTTTCAGGGCATGTGATTCGGGGCATTAGTTTAAGGCAGGAGATTCAGGGCTGGAGTTTCAGGGCAGGAGATTCAGGCAGGAGATTCAGGCAGGAGATTCAGGTCAGGAGATTCAGGGCATGAGATTCAGGGCATGAGTTTCAGGGCAGGAGATTCAGGTATGAGATTCAGGGCAGGAGATTCAGGGTATGAGATTTAGGGCAGTGGATTCAGGGCATGAGTTTCAGTTCAGGTCTTTCAATGCAGGAGATTCAGGGCATGAGATTCAGGGCAGGAGTTCAGGGCATGAGATTCAGGGCATGAGTGTCAGGGCAGGAGATTCAGGGCATGCGATTCAGGGCCGGAGTTTCATGGTTGGAGATTCAGGGCAGAGATTCAGTGCAGGAGTTTTAGGGCATGGGATTCAGTGCAGGCGTTTCAGGGCATGAGATTCAGGACAGGATTTTTAGGGCAGGAGATTCAGGGCAGCAGTTTCAAGTTATGAGATTCAGGGCATGAGATTCAGGACATGAGTTTCAGGCAGGAGATTCAGGACAGGAGATTCAGGGCAGGAGTTTCAGGGCATGAGATTCAGGGCATGAGTTTCAGTGCAGGTGTTTCAGTGCAGCAGATTCAGGGGTAGGAGTTTCAGGGCATGAGATTCAGGGCAACAGCTTCAGGGCAGGAGATTCCGGGCAAGTAATTCAGTGCAGGAGTTTCAGAGCATGAGATTCTGGGCATGAGTTCCAGGTCAGGAGATTTCAGGGCTGGAGTTTCAGGGCATGTGATTCAGGGCATGAGTTTCAGGGCAGGAGATTCAGGACAGAGTTTCAGTGCAGGAGTTTCATGGCATGTGATTCATGGCATTTTTTTTCAGGGCAGGAGATTCAGGGCAGGAGTTTCAGGACATGAGATTCAGGGCATGAGTTTCAGGGCAGGAGATTCAGGACAGGAGTTTCAGGGCTTGAGATTCAGGGCTGTGGTTTCACGGCTTGAGATTCAGGGCAGGTGTTTCAGGGCATGAGATTCAGGGCATGAGATTCAGAACAGGAGATTCAGGACAGGAGTTTCAGGGCAGGAATTTCAGGGCATGAGATTCAGAGCCTGAGTTTCAGGGCAGGAGATTCAGGGCAGGAGATTCAGGGTATGAGATTTAGGGCAGTAGATTCAGGGCTGGAGAATCAGTGCATGAGATTCAGGGCTTCAGTTTCAGGGCTGGAGTTTCTGGGCAAAACTTTCAGGGGATGAGTTTCAGGGCATTAGATTCAAGGCATGAGATTCAGGGCAGTAGTTTCCGGGCATGAGATTCAGGGCATGACTTTCAGAGCAGGAGGAGTTTCAGGGTATATGATTCAATGCATGAGTTTCAGGGCAGGAGATTCGGGGCAGGAGTTTCAAGGCATGTGATTCGGGGCATTAGTTTCAGGGCTGGAGATTCAGGGCATGAGATTCAGGGCAGGAGTTCAGAGCAGGAGATTCAGGACCGGAGTTTCAGGGCAGCAGAATCAGGGCAGGAGTTTCAGTGCAGGAGTTTCATGGCATGTGATTCATGGCATTTTTTTCAGGGCAGGAGTTTCAGGACATGAGATTCAGGGCATGAGTTTCAGGGCAGGAGATTCAGGGCAGGAGATTCTGGTTATGAGATTCAGGGCTGGAGATTCAGGGCATGAGATTCAGGGCTTCAGTTTCAGGGCTGGAGTTTCTGGGCAAAACTTTCGGGGGATGAGTTTTAGAGCATTAGTTTCAAGGCATGAGATTCAGGGCAGTAGTTTCAGGGCATGAGATTCACGGCTGTGGTTTCACGGCTTGAGATTCAGGGCAGGTGTTTCAGGGCATGAGATTCAGGGCATGAGATTCAGAGCAGGAGATTCAGGACAGGAGTTTCAGGGCAGGAGTTTCAGGGCATGAGATTCAGAGCCTGAGTTTCAGGGCAGGAGATTCAGGGCAGGAGATTCAGGTTATGAGATTCAGGGCAGGAGATTCAGGGTATGAGATTCAGGGCAGTAGATTCAGGGCTGGAGATTCAGGGCATGAGATTCTGGGCTTCAGTTTCAGGGCTGAAGTTTCTGGACAAAACTTTCAGGGGATGAGTTTCAGGGCATTAGTTTCAAGGCATGAGATTCAGGGCAGTAGTTTCAGGGCATGAGATTCAGGGCATGAGTTTCAGGGTAGGAGATTCAGGGCTGGAGCTTCAGGGCATATGATTCAGGGCATGAGTTTCAGGGCAGGAGATTCGGGGCAGAAGTTTCAGGGCATGTGATTCAGGACATTAGTTGAAGGGCAGGAGATTCAGGGCTGGAGATTCAGATTATGAGATTCAGGCTGGAGATTCAGGGTATGAGATTTAGGGCAGTAGATTCAGGGCTGGAGAATCAGTGCATGAGATTCAGGGCTTCAGTTTCAGGGCTGGAGTTTCTGGGCAAAACTTTCAGGGGATGAGTTTCAGGGCATTAGTTTCAAGGCATGTGATTCAGGGCCGTAGTTTCAGGGCATGAGATTCAGGGCATGACTTTCAGAGCAGGAGATTCAGGGCTGGAGTTTCAGGGCATATGATTCAATGTATGAGTTTCAGGGCAGGAGATTCGGGGCAGGAGTTTCAGGGCATGTGATTCGGGGCATTAGTTTAAGGCAGGAGATTCAGGGCTGGAGTTTCAGGGCAGGAGATTCAGGGCAGGAGATTCAGGGCAGGAGATTCAGGTCAGGAGATTCAGGGCATGAGATTCAGGGCATGAGTTTCAGGGCAGGAGATTCAGGTTATGAGATTCAGGGCAGGAGATTCAGGGTATGAGATTTAGGGCAGTGGATTCAGGGCATGAGTTTCAGTTCAGGTCTTTCAATGCAGGAGATTCAGGGCATGAGATTCAGGGCAGGAGTTCAGGGCATGAGATTCAGGGCATGAGTGTCAGGGCAGGAGATTCAGGGCATGCGATTCAGGGCCGGAGTTTCATGGTTGGAGATTCAGGGCAGGAGATTCAGTGCAGGAGTTTTAGGGCATGGGATTCAGTGCAGGCGTTTCAGGGCATGAGATTCAGGACAGGATTTTTAGGGCAGGAGATTCAGGGCAGCAGTTTCAAGTTATGAGATTCAGGGCATGAGATTCAGGACATGAGTTTCAGGGCAGGAGATTCAGGACAGGAGATTCAGGGCAGGAGTTTCAGGGCATGAGATTCAGGGCATGAGTTTCAGTGCAGGTGTTTCAGTGCAGCAGATTCAGGGTAGGAGTTTCAGGGCATGAGATTCAGGGCAACAGCTTCAGGGCAGGAGATTCCGGGCAAGTAATTCAGTGCAGGAGTTTCAGAGCATGAGATTCTGGGCATGAGTTCCAGGTCAGGAGATTCAGGGCTGGAGTTTCAGGGCATGTGATTCAGGGCATGAGTTTCAGGGCAGGAGATTCAGGACAGGAGTTTCAGTGCAGGAGTTTCATGGCATGTGATTCATGGCATTTTTTTCAGGGCAGGAGATTCAGGGCAGGAGTTTCAGGACATGAGATTCAGGGCATGAGTTTCAGGGCAGGAGATTCAGGACAGGAGTTTCAGGGCTTGAGATTCAGGGCTGTGGTTTCACGGCTTGAGATTCAGGGCAGGTGTTTCAGGGCATGAGATTCAGGGCATGAGATTCAGAACAGGAGATTCAGGACAGGAGTTTCAGGGCAGGAATTTCAGGGCATGAGATTCAGAGCCTGAGTTTCAGGGCAGGAGATTCAGGGCAGGAGATTCAGGGTATGAGATTTAGGGCAGTAGATTCAGGGCTGGAGAATCAGTGCATGAGATTCAGGGCTTCAGTTTCAGGGCTGGAGTTTCTGGGCAAAACTTTCAGGGGATGAGTTTCAGGGCATTAGATTCAAGGCATGAGATTCAGGGCAGTAGTTTCCGGGCATGAGATTCAGGGCATGACTTTCAGAGCAGGAGATTCAGTGCTGGAGTTTCAGGGTATATGATTCAATGCATGAGTTTCAGGGCAGGAGATTCGGGGCAGGAGTTTCAAGGCATGTGATTCGGGGCATTAGTTTAAGGGCAGGAGATTCAAGGCAGGAGTTTCAGGGCAGGAGATTCAGGGCAGGAGATTCAGGTCAGGATATTCAGGGCATGAGATTCAGGGCATGAGTTTCAGGGCCTGAGTTTCGGGGCAGGAGATTCAGGTTATGAGATTCTGGGCAGGAGATTCAGGATATGATATTTAGGGCAGTAGATTCAGGGCTGGAGATTCAGGGCATGAGATTCAGGGCTTCAGTTTCAGGGCTGGAGTTTCTGGGCAAAAGTTTCAGGGGATGAGTTTCAGGGCATTAGTTTCAAGGCATGAGATTCAGGGCAGTCGTTTCAGGGCATGAGATACAGGGCATGAGTTTCAGGGCAGGAGATTCAGGGCTGGAGTTTCAGGGCATATGATTCAGGGCATAATTTTCAGGGCAGAATATTCGGCGCAGGAGTTTCAGGGCATGTGATTCAGGACATTACTTTAAGGGCAGGAGATTCAGGGCTGGAGTTTCAGGGCTGGAAATTCAGGGAATGAGATTCAGGGCAGGAGTTCAGAGCAGGAGATTCAGGACAGGAGTTTCAGGGCAGCAGATTCAGGGCAGGAGTTTCAGTGCAGGAGTTTCATGGCATGTGATTCATGGCATTTTTTTCAGGGCAGGATATTCAGGGCAGGAGTTTCAGGACGTGAGATTCAGGGCATGAGTTTCAGGGCAGGAGATTCAGGGCAGGAGATTCTGGTTATGAGATTCAGGCTGGAGATTCAGGGCATGAGATTCAGGGCTTCAGTTTCAGGGCTGGAGTTTCTGGGCAAAACTTTCGGGGGATGAGTTTTAGGGCATTAGTTTCAAGGCATGAGATTCAGGGCAGTAGTTTCAGGGCATGAGATTCAGAGCAGGAGATTCAGGACAGGAGTTTCAGGGCAGGAGTTTCAGGGCATGAGATTCAGAGCCTGAGTTTCAGGGCAGGAGATTCAGGACAGGAGATTCAGGTTATGAGATTCAGGGCAGGAGATTCAGGGTATGAGATTCAGGGCAGTAGATTCAGGGCTGGAGATTCAGGGCATGAGATTCTGGGCTTCAGTTTCAGGGCTGAAGTTTCTGGGCAAAACTTTCAGGGGATGAGTTTCAGGGCATTAGTTTCAAGGCATGAGATTCAGGGCCGTAGTTTCAGGGCATGAGATTCAGGGCATGAGTTTCAGGGTAGGAGATTCAGGGCTGGAGCTTCAGGGCATATGATTCAGGGCATGAGTTTCAGGGCAGGAGATTCGGAGCAGAAGTTTCAGGGCATGTGATTCAGGACATTAGTTTAAGGGCAGGAGATTCAGGGCTGGAGATTCAGATTATGAGATTCAGGCTGGAGATTCAGGGTATGAGATTTAGGGCAGTAGATTCAGGGCTGGAGAATCAGTGCATGAGATTCAGGGCTTCAGTTTCAGGGCTGGAGTTTCTGGGCAAAACTTTCAGGGGATGAGTTTCAGGGCATTAGTTTCAAGGCATGTGATTCAGGGCAGTAGTTTCAGGGCATGACTTTCAGAGCAGGAGATTGAGGGCATGACTTTCAGAGCAGGAGATTCAGGGCTGGAGTTTCAGGGCATATGATTCAATGTATGAGTTTCAGGGCAGGAGATTCGGGGCAGGAGTTTCAGGGCATGTGATTCGGGGCATTAGTTTAAGACAGGAGATTCAGGGCTGGAGTTTCAGGGCAGGAGATTCCGGGCAGGAGTTCAGAGCAGGAGATTCAGGACAGGAGTTTCAGGGCAGCAGATTCAGAGCAGGAGATTCAGGACAGGAGTTTCAGGGCAGGAGTTTCAGGGCAGGAGATTCAGGGCCTGAGTTTCAGGGCAGGAGTTTCAGTGCAGGAGATTCTGGTTATGAGATTCAGGGCTGGAGATTCAGGGCATGAGATCAAGGGCATGAGATTCAGGGTATGAGTTTCAGGGCAGAAGATTCAGGGCAGGAGATTCAGGGCATGAGTTTCAGGTCTGGAGATTCAGGGCAGGAGTTTCAGGGCTGGAGTTTCTGTGCATGGTATTCAGTGCATTAGTTACAGGGCAGGAGATTCAGGGCAGGAGTTTCAGGGCATGAGATTCAGGGCATGAGTTTCAGTTCAGGTCTTTCAGTGCAGGAGATTCAGGGCATGCGTGTCAGTGCAGGAGATTCAGTGTAGGAGTTTCAGGGCATGAGATTCAAGGCAGTGGTTTCAGGGCTTGAGATTCAGGGCAGGAGTTTCAGGGCATGAGATTCAAGGCAGTGGTTTCAGGGCTTGAGATTCAGGGCAGGAGTTTCAGGGCATGAGATTCAGGACAGGTGTTTCAGGGCAGGATTTTCAGGGCAGGAGATTCAGGGCATGAGTTTCAGGACAGGGGTTTCAGTGCAGGAGTTTCAGGGTATGAGATTCAGGGCAGGTGTTTCAGGGCATGAGATTCAGGGCATGAGATTCAGAACAGGAGATTCAGGACAGGAGTTTCAGGGCAGGAATTTCAGGGCATGAGATTCAGAGCATGAGTTTCAGGACAGGGGTTTCAGTGCAGGAGTTTCAGGGTATGAGATTCAGGGCAGGAGATTCAGGGCTGGAGATTCAGATTATGAGATTCAGGGCAGGAGATTCAGGGCAGGATTTTTAGGGCAGGAGATTCAGGGCAGCAGTTTCAAGGTATGAGATTCAGGGCATGAGATTCAGGACATGAGTTTCAGGGCAGGAGATTCAGGGCAGGAGTTTCAGGGCATGAGATTCAGGGCATGAGTTTCAGGGCAGGTGTTTCAGTGCAGCAGATTCAGGGTAGGAGTTTCAGGGCATGAGATTCAGGGCAAGAGCTTCAGGGCAGGAGATTCTGGGCAGGTGATTCAGTGCAGGAGTTTCAGAGCATGAGATTCTGGGCATGAGTTCCAGGTCAGGAGATTCAGGGCTGGAGTTTCAGGGCATGTGATTCAGGGCATGAGTTTCAGGGTAGGAGATTCAGGACAGGAGTTTCAGTGCAGGAGTTTCATGGCATGTGATTCATGGCATTTTTTTCAGGGCAGGAGATTCAGGGCAGGAGTTTCAGGTTATGAGATTCAGGGCATGAGTTTCAGGGCAGGAGATTCAGGACAGGAGTTTCAGGGCATGAGGTTCAGGGCTGTTGTTTCACGGCTTGAGATTCAGGGCAGGAATTTCAGGGTATGAGATTCAGAGCCTGAGTTTCAGGGCAGGAGATTCAGGGCTGGAGATTCAGATTATGAGATTCAGGGCAGGAGATTCAGGGTATGACATTTAGGGCAGTAGATTCAGGGCTGGAGAATCAGTGCATGAGATTCAGGGCTTCAGTTTCAGTGCTGGAGTTTCTGGGCAAAACTTTCAGGGGATGAGTTTCAGGGCATTAGTTTCAAGGCATGAGATTCAGGGCAGTAGTTTCAGGGCATGAGATTCAGGGCATGACTTTCAGAGCAGGAGATTCAGGGCTGGAGTTTCAGGGCATATGATTCAATGCATGAGTTTCAGGGCAGGAGCTTCGGGGCAGGAGTTTCAGGGCATGTGATTCGGGGCTTTAGTTTAAGGGCAGGGGATTCAAGGCTGGAGTTTCAGGGCAGGAGATTCAGGACATCAGTTTCAGGGCCTGAGTTTCAGGGCAGGAGATTCAGGTTATGCGATTCAGGGCAGGAGATTCAGGATATGAGATTTAGGGCAGTAGATTCAGGGCTGGAGATTCAGGGCATGAGATTCAGGGCTTCAGTTTCAGGGCTGGAGTTTCTGGGCAAAACATTCAGGGGATGAGTTTCAGGGCATTAGTTTCAAGGCATGAGATTCAGGGCAGTCGTTTCAGGGCATGAGATACAGGGCATGAGTTTCAGGGCAGGAGATTCAGGGCTGGAGTTTCAGGGCATATGATTCAGGGCATAATTTTCAGGGCAGGATATTCGGTGCAGGAGTTTCAGGGCATGTGATTCAGGACATTACTTTAACGGCAGGAGATTCAGGGCTGGAGTTTCAGGGCTGGAGATTCAGGGCATGAGATTCAGGGCAGGAGTTCAGAGCAGGAGATTCAGGACAGGAGTTTCAGGGCAGCAGATTCAGGGCAGGAGTTTCAGTGCAGGAGTTTCATGGCATGTGATTCATGGCATTTTTTTCAGGGCAGGAGATTCAGGGCAGGAGTTTCAGGACATGAGATTCAGGGCATGAGTTTCAGGGCAGGAGATTCAGGACAGGAGTTTCAGGGCATGAGATTCAAGGCTGTGGTTTCACGGCTTGAGATTCAGGGCAGGTGTTTCACGGCATGAGATTCAGGGCATGAGATTCAGAGCAGGAGATTCAGGACAGGAGTTTCAGGGCAGGAGTTTCAGGGCAGGAGATTCAGGGCCTGAGTTTCAGGGCAGGAGATTCAGGGCAGGAGATTCTGGTTATGAGATTCAGGGCTGGAGATTCAGGGCATGAGATTCAGGGCTTCAGTTTCAGGGCTGGAGTTTCTGGGCAAAACTTTCGGGGGATGAGTTTTAGGGCATTAGTTTCAAGGCATGAGATTCAGTGCAGTAGTTTCAGGGCATGAGAATCACGGCTGTGGTTTCACGGCTTGAGATTCAGGGCAGGTGTTTCAGGGCATGAGATTCAGGGCATGAGATTCAGAGCAGGAGATTCAGGACAGGAGTTTCAGGGCAGGAGTTTCAGGGCATGAGATTCAGGGCCTGAGTTTCAGGGCAGGAGATTCAGGACAGGAGATTCAGGTTATGAGATTCAGGGCAGGAGATTCAGGGTATGAGATTCAGGGCAGTAGATTCAGGGCTGGAGATTCAGGGCATGAGATTCTGGGCTTCAGTTTCAGGGCTGAAGTTTCTGTGCAAAACTTTCAGGGGATGAGTTTCAGGGCATTAGTTTCAAGGCATGAGATTCAGGGCAGTAGTTTCAGGGCATGAGATTCAGGGCATGAGTTTCAGGGTAGGAGATTCAGGGCTGGAGCTTCAGGGTATGAGATTTAGGGCAGTAGATTCAGGGCTGGAGAATCAGTGCATGAGATTCAGGGCTTCAGTTTCAGGGCTGGAGTTTCTGGGCAAAACTTTCAGGGGATGAGTTTTAGGGCATTAGTTTCACGGCTTGAGATTCAGGGCAGGTGTTTCAGGGCATGAGATTCAGGGCCTGAAATTCAGAGCAGGAGATTCAGGACAGGAGTTTCAGGGCAGGAGTTTCAGGGCATGAGATTCAGGGCCTGAGTTTCAGGACAGGAGATTCTGGGCAGGAGATTCAGTTCATAAGATTCACGGCAGGAGGTTCAGGGTATGAGATTCAGGGCTGTAGAATCAGGGCTGGAGATTCAGGGCATGAGTTCAGGGCTGAAGTTTCTGGGCAAAACTTTCAGGGGATGAGTTTCAGGGCATTAGTTTCAAGGCATGAGATTCAGGGCAGTAGTTTCAGGGCATGAGATTCAGGGCATGAGTTTCAGGGTAGGAGATTCAGGGCTGGAGCTTCAGGGCATATGATTCAGGGCATGAGTTTCAGGGCAGGAGATACGGGGCAGAAGTTTCAGGTCATGTGATTCAGGACATTAGTTTAAGGGCAGGAGATTCAGGGCTGGAGTTTCAGGGTAGGAGATTCAGGGCATGAGATTCAGGGCATGAGTTTCAGGGCAGGTGTTTCAGTGCAGGAAATTCAGGGCATGTGATTCAGGGCATAAGTTTCAGGGCATGCGATTCAGAGCATGAGATTCAGGGCAGGAGATTCAGAACAGGAGATTCAGGACAGGAGTTTCAGGGCAGGAATTTCAGGGCATGAGATTCAGAGCCTGAGTTTCAGGGCAGGAGATTCAGGGCTGGAGATTCAGATTATGAGATTCAGGGCAGGAGATTCAGGGTATGAGATTTAGGGCAGTAGATTCAGGGCTGGAGAATCAGTGCATGAGATTCAGGGCTTCAGTTTCAGGGCTGGAGTTTCTGGGCAGTAGTTTCAGGGCATGAGATTCAGGGCATGACTTTCAGAGCAGGAGATTCAAGGCTGGAGTTTCAAGGCATATGATTCAATGCATGAGTTTCAGGGCAGGAGATTCGGGGCAGGAGTTTCAGGGCATGTGATTCGGGTGATTAGTTTAAGGGCAGGAGATTCAAGGCTGGAGTTTCAGGGCAGGAGATTCAGGGCAGGAGATTCAGGTCAGGAGATTCAGGGCATGAGATTCAGGGCATGAGTTTCAGGGCCTGAGTTTCAGGGCAGGAGATTCAGGTTATGAGATTCAGGGCAGGAGATTCAGGGTATGAGATTTAGGGCAGTAGATTCAGGGCCGGAGATTCAGGGCATGAGATTCAGGGCTTCAGTTTCAGGGCTGGAGTTTCTGGGCAAAACTTTCTGGGGATGAGTTTCAGGGCATTAGTTTCAAGGCATGAGATTCAGGGCAGTTGTTTCAGGGCATGAGATACAGGGCATGAGTTTCAGGGCAGGAGATTCAGGGCTGGAGTTTCAGGGCATATGATTCAGGGCATGATTTTCAGGGCAGGATATTCGAAGCAGGAGTTTCAGGGCATGTGATTCAGGACATTACTTTAAGGGCAGGAGATTCAGGGCTGGAGTTTCATGGCTGGAGATTCAGGGCATGAGATTCAGGGCAGGAGTTCAGAGCAGGAGATTCAGGGCAGAAGTTTCAGGGCATGTGATTCAGGACATTAGTTTAAGGGCAGGAGATTCAGGGCTGGAAATTCAGATTATGAGATTCAGGCTGGAGATTCAGGGTATGAGATTTAGGGCAGTAGATTCAGGGCTGGAGAATCAGTGCATGAGATTCAGGGCTTCAGTTTCAGGGCTGGAGTTTCTGGGCAAAACTTTCGGGGATGAGTTTCAGGGCATTAGTTTCAAAGCATGAGATTCAGGGCAGTAGTTTCAGGGCATGAGATTCAGGGCATGACTTTCAGAGCAGGAGATTCAGGGCTGGAGTTTCAGGGCATATGATTCAATGTATGAGTTTCAGGGCAGGAGATTCGGGGCAGGAGTTTCAGGGCATGTGATTCGGGGCATTAGTTTAAGGCAGGAGATTCAGGGCAGGAGATTCAGGTCAGGAGATTCAGGGCATGAGATTCAGGGCATGTGTTTCAGGGCCTGAGTTTCAGGGCAGGAGATTCAGGGTATGAGATTTAGGGCAGTAGATTCAGGGCTGGAGAATCAGTGCATGAGATTCAGGGCTTCAGTTTCAGGGCTGGAGTTTCTGGGCAGTAGTTTCAGGGCATGAGATTCAGGGCATGACTTTCAGAGCAGGAGATTCAAGGCTGGAGTTTCAAGGCATATGATTCAATGCATGAGTTTCAGGGCAGGAGATTCGGGGCAGGAGTTTCAGGGCATGTGATTCGGGTGATTAGTTTAAGGGCAGGAGATTCAAGGCTGGAGTTTCAGGGCAGGAGATTCAGGGCAGGAGATTCAGGTCAGGAGATTCAGGGCATGAGATTCAGGGCATGAGTTTCAGGGCCTGAGTTTCAGGGCAGGAGATTCAGGTTATGAGATTCAGGGCAGGAGATTCAGGGTATGAGATTTAGGGCAGTAGATTCAGGGCCGGAGATTCAGGGCATGAGATTCAGGGCTTCAGTTTCAGGGCTGGAGTTTCTGGGCAAAACTTTCTGGGGATGAGTTTCAGGGCATTAGTTTCAAGGCATGAGATTCAGGGCAGTTGTTTCAGGGCATGAGATACAGGGCATGAGTTTCAGGGCAGGAGATTCAGGGCTGGAGTTTCAGGGCATATGATTCAGGGCATGATTTTCAGGGCAGGATATTCGAAGCAGGAGTTTCAGGGCATGTGATTCAGGACATTACTTTAAGGGCAGGAGATTCAGGGCTGGAGTTTCATGGCTGGAGATTCAGGGCATGAGATTCAGGGCAGGAGTTCAGAGCAGGAGATTCGGGGCAGAAGTTTCAGGGCATGTGATTCAGGACATTAGTTTAAGGGCAGGAGGTTCAGGGCTGGAAATTCAGATTATGAGATTCAGGCTGGAGATTCAGGGTATGAGATTTAGGGCAGTAGATTCAGGGCTGGAGAATCAGTGCATGAGATTCAGGGCTTCAGTTTCAGGGCTGGAGTTTCTGGGCAAAACTTTCAGGGGATGAGTTTCAGGGCATTAGTTTCAAAGCATGAGATTCAGGGCAGTAGTTTCAGGGCATGAGATTCAGGGCATGACTTTCAGAGCAGGAGATTCAGGGCTGGAGTTTCAGGGCATATGATTCAATGTATGAGTTTCAGGGCAGGAGATTCGGGGCAGGAGTTTCAGGGCATGTGATTCGGGGCATTAGTTTAAGGCAGGAGATTCAGGGCAGGAGATTCAGGTCAGGAGATTCAGGGCATGAGATTCAGGGCATGTGTTTCAGGGCCTGAGTTTCAGGGCAGGAGATTCAGGTTATGAGATTCAGGGCAGGAGATTCAGGGTATGAGATTTAGGGCAGTAGATTCAGGGCTGGAGATTCAGGGCATGAGATTCAGGGCTTCAGTTTCAGGCCTGGAGTTTCTGGGCAAAGCTTTCAGGGGATGAGTTTCAGGGCATTAGTTTCAAGGCATGAGATTCAGGGAGTCGTTTCAGGGCATGAGATACAGGACATGAGTTTCAGGGCAGGAGATTCAGGGCTGGAGTTTCAGGGCATATGATTCAGGGCAGGAGTTTCAGGGCAGGATATTCGGGGCAGGAGTTTCAGGGCATGTGATTCAGGACATTACTTTAAGGGCAGGAGATTCAGGGCTGGAGTTTCAGGGCAGGAGTTTCAGGGCATGAGATTCAGAGCCTGAGTTTCAGGGCAGGAGATTCAGGACAGGAGATTCAGGTTATGAGATTCAGGGCAGGAGATTCAGGGTATGAGATTCAGGGCAGTAGATTCAGGGCTGGAGATTCAGGGCATGAGATTCTGGGCTTCAGTTTCAGGGCTGGAGTTTCTGGGCAAAACTTTCAGGGATGAGTTTCAGGGCATTAGTTTCAAGGCATGAGATTCAGGGCCGTTGTTTCAGGGCATGAGATTCAGGGAATGAGTTTCAGGGTAGGAGATTCAGGGCTGGAGCTTCAGGGCATATGATTCAGGGCATGACTTTCAGAGCAGGAGATTCAGGGCTGGAGTTTCAGGGCATATGATTCAATGTATGAGTTTCAGGGCAGGAGATTCGGGGCAGGAGTTTCAGGGCATGTGATTCGGGGCATTAGTTTAAGGCAGGAGATTCAGGGCTGGAGTTTCAGGGCAGGAGATTCAGGGCAGGAGATTCAGGTCAGGAGATTCAGGGCATAAGATTCAGGGGCATGAGTTTCAGGGCCTGAGTTTCAGGGCAGGAGATTCAGGTTATGAGATTCAGGGCAGGAGATTCAGGGTATGAGATTTAGGGCAGTAGATTCAGGGCTGGAGATTCAGGGCATGTGATTCAGGGCTTCAGTTTCAGGCCTGGAGTTTCTGGGCAAAACTTTCAGGGGATGAGTTTCAGGGCATTAGTTTCAGGGTAGGAGATTCAGGGCTGGTGTTTCAAGGCATATGATTCAGGGCAGGAGTTTTAGGGCAGGATATTCGGGGCAGGAGTTTCAGGGCATGTGATTCAGGACATTACTTTAAGGGCAGGAGATTCAGGGCTGGAGTTCAGAGCAGGAGATTCAGGACAGGAGTTTCAGGGCAGCAGATTCAGAGCAGGAGATTCAGGACAGGAGTTTCAGGGCAGGAGTTTCAGGCAGGAGATTCAGGGCCTGAGTTTCAGGGCAGGAGTTTCAGTGCAGGAGATTCTGGTTATGAGATTCAGGGCTGGAGATTCAGGGCATGAGATCAAGGGCATGAAATTCAGGGTATGAGTTTCAGGGCAGAAGATTCAGGGCAGGAGATTCAGGGCATGAGTTTCAGGTCTGGAGATTCAGGGCAGGAGTTTCAGGTCTGGAGATTCAGGGCAGGAGTTTCAGGGCTGGAGTTTCTGTGCATGTGATTCAAGGCATTAGTTTCAGGGCAGGAGATTCAGGGCAGGAGTTTCAGGGCATGAGATTCAGGGCCTGAGATCAAGGGCATGAAATTCAGGGTATGAGTTTCAGGGCAGAAGATTAAGGGCAGGCGATTCAGGGCATGAGTTCAGGTCTGGAGATTCAGGGCAGGAGTTTCAGGGCTGGAGTTTCTGTGCATGGTATTCAGTGCATTAGTTTCAGGGCAGGAGATTCAGGGCAGGAGTTTCAGGGCATGAGATTCAGGGCATGAGTTTCAGTTCAGGTCTTTCAGTGCAGGAGATTCAGGGCATGCGTGTCAGTGCAGGAGATTCAGTGTAGGAGTTTCAGGGCATGAGATTCAAGGCAGTGGTTTCAGGGCTTGAGATTCAGGGCAGGAGTTACAGGCATGAGATTCAGGGCATGAGATTCAGGGCAGGAGATTCAGGACAGGTGTTTCAGGGCAGGATTTTCAGGGCTTGAGTTTCGGGGCATGAGATTCAGGGCATGCTTTTCAAGTCAGGAGATTCAGCGCAAGGGTTTCACGGCATGAGATTCAGGCAATAAGTTTTCAGGGCAGGAATTTCAGGGCAGGAGATTCAGGGCATGAGTTTCAGGGCAGGGGTTTCAGTGCAGGAGTTTCAGGGTATGAGATTCAGGGCATGAGTTTCAGGGCAGGAGATTCAGGGCAGGATTTTTAGGGCAGGAGATTCAGGGCAGCAGTTTCAAGGTATGAGATTCAGGGCATGAGATTCAGGACATGAGTTTCAGGGCAGGAGATTCAGGGCAGGAGTTTCAGGGCATGAGATTCAGGGCATGAGTTTCAGGGCAGGTGTTTCAGTGCAGCAGATTCAGGGTAGGAGTTTCAGGGCATGAGATTCAGGGAAAGAGCTTCAGGGCAGGAGATTCAGGGCAGGTGATTCAGTGCAGGAGTTTCAGAGCATGAGATTCTGGGCATGAGTTCCAGGTCAGGAGATTCAGGGCTGGAGTTTCAGGGCATGTGATTCAGGCATGAGTTTCAGGGCAGGAGATTCAGGACAGGAGTTTCAGTGCAGGAGTTTCAGGACATGTGATTCATGGCATTTTTTTTCAGGGCAGGAGATTCAGGGCAGGAGTTCAGGACATGAGATTCAGGGCATGAGTTTCAGGGCAGGAGATTCAGGACAGGAGTTTCAGGGCATGAGGTTCAGGGCTGTTGCTTCACGGCTTGAGATTCAGGGCAGGTGTTTCAGGGCATGAGATTCAGGCATGAGATTCAGAACAGGAGATTCAGGACAGGAGTTTCAGGGCAGGAATTTCAGGGCATGAGATTCAGAGCCTGAGTTTCAGGGCAGGAGATTCAGGGCTGGAGATTCAGATTATGAGATTCAGGGCAGGAGATTCAGGGTATGACATTTAGGGCTGTAGATTCAGGGCTGGAGAATCAGTGCATGAGATTCAGGGCTTCAGTTTCAGGGCTGGAGTTTCTGGGCAAAACTTTCAGGGGATGAGTTTCAGGGCATTAGTTTCAAGTCATGAGATTCAGGGCAGTAGTTTCAGGGCATGAGATTCAGGGCATGACTTTCAGAGCAGGAGATTCAGGGCTGGAGTTTCAGGGCATATGATTCAATGCATGAGTTTCAGGGCAGGAGATTTCGGGGCAGGAGTTTCAGGCATGTGATTCGGGGCATTAGTTTAAGGGCAGGAGATTCAAGGCTGGAGTTTCAGGGCAGGAGATTCAGGGCAGGAGATTCAGGTCAGGAGATTCAGGGCATGAGATTCAGGGCATCAGTTTCAGGGCCTGAGTTTCAGGGCAGGAGATTCAGGTTATGCGATTCAGGCAGGAGATTCAGGATATGAGATTTAGGGCAGTAGATTCAGGGCTGGAGATTCAGGCATGAGATTCAGGGCTTCAGTTTCAGGGCTGGAGTTTCTGGGCAAAACATTCAGGGGATGAGTTTCAGGGCATTAGTTTCAAGGCATGAGATTCAGGGCAGTCGTTTCAGGGCATGAGATACAGGGCATGAGTTTCAGGGCAGGAGATTCAGGGCTGGAGTTTCAGGGCATATGATTCAGGGCATGATTTTCAGGGCAGGATATTCGGGGCAGGAGTTTCAGGGCATGTGATTCAGGACATTACTTTAAGGGCAGGAGATTCAGGGCTGGAGTTTCAGGGCTGGAGATTCAGGGCATGAGATTCAGGGCAGGAGTTCAGAGCAGGAGATTCAGGACAGGAGTTTCAGGGCATGAGATTCAAGGCTGTGGTTTCACGGCTTGAGATTCAGGGCAGGTGTTTCACGGCATGAGATTCAGGGCATGAGATTCAGAGCAGGAGATTCAGGACAGGAGTTTCAGGGCAGGAGTTTCAGGGCAGGAGATTCAGGGCCTGAGTTTCAGGGCAGGAGATTCAGGGCAGGAGATTCTGGTTATGAGATTCAGGGCTGGAGATTCAGGGCATGAGATTCAGGGCTTCAGTTTCAGGGCTGGAGTTTCTGGGCAAAACTTTGGGGGGATGAGTTTTAGGGCATTAGTTTCAAGGCATGAGATTCAGTGCAGTAGTTTCAGGGCATGAGATTCACGGCTGTGGTTTCACGGCTTGAGATCAGGGCAGGTGTTTCAGGGCATGAGATTCAGGGTATGAGATTCAGAGCAGGAGATTCAGGACAGGAGTTTCAGGGCAGGAGTTTCAGGGCATGAGATTCAGGACCTGAGTTACAGGGCAGGAGATTCAGGACAGGAAATTCAGGTTATGAGATTCAGGGCAGGAGATTCAGGGTATGAGATTCAGGGCAGTAGATTCAGGGCTGGAGATTCAGGGCATGAGATTCTGGGCTTCAGTTTCAGGGCTGAAGTTTCTGTGCAAAACTTTCAGGGGATGAGTTTCAGGGCATTAGTTTCAAGGCATGAGATTCAGGGCAGTAGTTTCAGGGCATGAGATTCAGGGCATGAGTTTCAGGTTAGGAGATTCAGGGCTGGAGCTTCAGGGCATATGATTCAGGGCATGAGTTTCAGGGCAGGAGATTCTGGGCAGACGTTTCAGGGCATGTGATTCAGGACATTAGTTTAAGGGCAGGAGATTCAGGGCTGGAGATTCAGATTATGAGATTCAGGCTGGAGATTCAGGGTATGAGATTTAGGGCAGTAGATTCAGGGCTGGAGAATCAGTGCATGAGATTCAGGGCTTCAGTTTCAGGGCTGGAGTTTCTGGGCAAATCTTTCAGGGGATGAGTTTCAGGGCATTAGTTTCAAGGGATGAGATTCAGGGCAGTAGTTTCAGGGCATGAGATTCAGGGCATGACTTTCAGAGCAGGAGATTCAGGACTGGAGTTTCAGGGCATATGATTCAATGCATGAGTTTCAGGGCAGGAGATTCGGGGCAGGAGTTTCAGGGCATGTGATTCGGGGCATTAGTTTAAGGGCAGGAGATTCAAGGCATGAGTTTCAGTTCAGGTCTTTCAGTGCAGGAGATTCAGGGCATGCGTGTCAGTGCAGGAGATTCAGTGTAGGAGTTTCAGGGCATGAGATTCAAGGCAGTGGTTTCAGGGCTTGAGATTCAGGGCAGGAGTTTCAGGGCATGAGATTCAGGGCATGAGATTCAGGGCAGGAGATTCAGGACAGGTGTTTCAGGGCAGGATTTTCAGGGCTTGAGTTTCGGGGCATGAGATTCAGGGCATGCTTTTCAAGTCAGGAGATTCAGCGCAAGGGTTTCACGGCATGAGATTCAGGCAATAAGTTTCAGGGCAGGAATTTCAGGGCAGGAGATTCAGGGCATGAGTTTCAGGGCAGGGGTTTCAGTGCAGGAGTTTCAGGGTATGAGATTCAGGGCATGAGTTTCAGGGCAGGAGATTCAGGGCAGGATTTTTAGGGCAGGAGATTCAGGGCAGCAGTTTCAAGGTATGAGATTCAGGGCATGAGATTCAGGACATGAGTTTCAGGGCAGGAGATTCAGGGCAGGAGTTTCAGGGCATGAGATTCAGGGCATGAGTTTCAGGGCAGGTGTTTCAGTGCAGCAGATTCAGGCTAGGAGTTTCAGGGCATGAGATTCAGGGAAAGAGCTTCAGGGCAGGAGATTCAGGGCAGGTGATTCAGTGCAGGAGTTTCAGAGCATGAGATTCTGGGCATGAGTTCCAGGTCAGGAGATTCAGGGCTGGAGTTTCAGGGCATGTGATTCAGGGCATGAGTTTCAGGGCAGGAGATTCAGGACAGGAGTTTCAGTGCAGGAGTTTCAGGACATGTGATTCATGGCATTTTTTTCAGGGCAGGAGATTCAGGGCAGGAGTTTCAGGACATGAGATTCAGGGCATGAGTTTCAGGGCAGGAGATTCAGGACAGGAGTTTCAGGGCATGAGGTTCAGGGCTGTTGCTTCACGGCTTGAGATTCAGGGCAGGTGTTTCAGGGCATGAGATTCAGGGCATGAGATTCAGAACAGGAGATTCAGGACAGGAGTTTCAGGGCAGGAATTTCAGGGCATGAGATTCAGAGCCTGAGTTTCAGGGCAGGAGATTCAGGGCTGGAGATTCAGATTATGAGATTCAGGGCAGGAGATTCAGGGTATGACATTTAGGGCTGTAGATTCAGGGCTGGAGAATCAGTGCATGAGATTCAGGGCTTCAGTTTCAGGGCTGGAGTTTCTGGGCAAAACTTTCAGGGGATGAGTTTCAGGGCATTAGTTTCAAGTCATGAGATTCAGGGCAGTAGTTTCAGGGCATGAGATTCAGGGCATGACTTTCAGAGCAGGAGATTCAGGGCTGGAGTTTCAGGGCATATGATTCAATGCATGAGTTTCAGGGCAGGAGATTCGGGGCAGGAGTTTCAGGGCATGTGATTCGGGGCATTAGTTTAAGGGCAGGAGATTCAAGGCTGGAGTTTCAGGGCAGGAGATTCAGGGCAGGAGATTCAGGTCAGGAGATTCAGGGCATGAGATTCAGGGCATCAGTTTCAGGGCCTGAGTTTCAGGGCAGGAGATTCAGGTTATGCGATTCAGGGCAGGAGATTCAGGATATGAGATTTAGGGCAGTAGATTCAGGGCTGGAGATTCAGGGCATGAGATTCAGGGCTTCAGTTTCAGGGCTGGAGTTTCTGGGCAAAACATTCAGGGGATGAGTTTCAGGGCATTAGTTTCAAGGCATGAGATTCAGGGCAGTCGTTTCAGGGCATGAGATACAGGGCATGAGTTTCAGGGCAGGAGATTCAGGGCTGGAGTTTCAGGGCATATGATTCAGGGCATGATTTTCAGGGCAGGATATTCGGGGCAGGAGTTTCAGGGCATGTGATTCAGGACATTACTTTAAGGGCAGGAGATTCAGGGCTGGAGTTTCAGGGCTGGAGATTCAGGGCATGAGATTCAGGGCAGGAGTTCAGAGCAGGAGATTCAGGACAGGAGTTTCAGGGCATGAGATTCAAGGCTGTGGTTTCACGGCTTGAGATTCAGGGCAGGTGTTTCACGGCATGAGATTCAGGGCATGAGATTCAGAGCAGGAGATTCAGGACAGGAGTTTCAGGGCAGGAGTTTCAGGGCAGGAGATTCAGGGCCTGAGTTTCAGGGCAGGAGATTCAGGGCAGGAGATTCTGGTTATGAGATTCAGGGCTGGAGATTCAGGGCATGAGATTCAGGGCTTCAGTTTCAGGGCTGGAGTTTCTGGGCAAAACTTTGGGGGGATGAGTTTTAGGGCATTAGTTTCAAGGCATGAGATTCAGTGCAGTAGTTTCAGGGCATGAGATTCACGGCTGTGGTTTCACGGCTTGAGATTCAGGGCAGGTGTTTCAGGGCATGAGATTCAGGGTATGAGATTCAGAGCAGGAGATTCAGGACAGGAGTTTCAGGGCAGGAGTTTCAGGGCATGAGATTCAGGACCTGAGTTACAGGGCAGGAGATTCAGGACAGGAAATTCAGGTTATGAGATTCAGGGCAGGAGATTCAGGGTATGAGATTCAGGGCAGTAGATTCAGGGCTGGAGATTCAGGGCATGAGATTCTGGGCTTCAGTTTCAGGGCTGAAGTTTCTGTGCAAAACTTTCAGGGGATGAGTTTCAGGGCATTAGTTTCAAGGCATGAGATTCAGGGCAGTAGTTTCAGGGCATGAGATTCAGGGCATGAGTTTCAGGTTAGGAGATTCAGGGCTGGAGCTTCAGGGCATATGATTCAGGGCATGAGTTTCAGGGCAGGAGATTCTGGGCAGACGTTTCAGGGCATGTGATTCAGGACATTAGTTTAAGGGCAGGAGATTCAGGGCTGGAGATTCAGATTATGAGATTCAGGCTGGAGATTCAGGGTATGAGATTTAGGGCAGTAGATTCAGGGCTGGAGAATCAGTGCATGAGATTCAGGGCTTCAGTTTCAGGGCTGGAGTTTCTGGGCAAATCTTTCAGGGGATGAGTTTCAGGGCATTAGTTTCAAGGGATGAGATTCAGGGCAGTAGTTTCAGGGCATGAGATTCAGGGCATGACTTTCAGAGCAGGAGATTCAGGACTGGAGTTTCAGGGCATATGATTCAATGCATGAGTTTCAGGGCAGGAGATTCGGGGCAGGAGTTTCAGGGCATGTGATTCGGGGCATTAGTTTAAGGGCAGGACATTCAAGGCTGGAGTTTCAGGGCAGGAGATGCAGGGCAGGAGATTCAGGTCAGGAGATTCAGGGCATGAGATTCAGGGCATGAGTTTCAGGGCCTGAGTTTCAGGGCAGGAGATTCAGGTTATGAGATTCAGGGCAGGAGATTCAGGGTATGAGATTTAGGGCAGTAGATTCAGGGCATGAGTTTCAGTTCAGGTCTTTCAATGCAGGAGATTCAGGGCTGGAGTTTCAGGGCATATGATTCAGGGCATGATTTTCAGGGCAGGATATTCGGGGCAGGAGTTTCAGGGCATGTGATTCAGTACATTACTTTAAGGGCAGGATTTCAGGGCTGGAGTTTCAGGGCTGGAGATTCAGGGCATGAGAATCAGGCAGGAGATTCAGGGTATGAGATTTAGGGCAGTAGATTCAGGGCTGGAGAATCAGTGCATGAGATTCAGGGCTTCAGTTTCAGGGCTGGAGTTTCTGGGCAAAACTTTCAGGGGATGAGTTTCAGGGCATTAGTTTCAAGGCATGAGATTCAGGGCAGTCGTTTCAGGGCATGAGATACAGGGCATGAGTTTCAGGGCAGGAGATTCAGGGCTGGAGTTTCAGGGCATATGATTCAGGGCATGATTTTCAGGGCAGGATATTCGGGGCAGGAGTTTCAGGGCATGTGATTCAGTACATTACTTTAAGGGCAGGATTTCAGGGCTGGAGTTTCAGGGCTGGAGATTCAGGGCATCAGATTCAGGGCAGGAGTTCAGAGCAGGAGATTCAGGACAGGAGTTTCAGGGCAGCAGATTCAGGGCAGGAGTTTCAGTGCAGGAGTTTCATGGCGTCTGATTCATGGCATATTTTTCAGGGCAGGAGTTTCAGGACATGAGATTCAGGGCATGAGTTTCAGGGCAGGAGATTCAGGACAGGAGTATCAGGGCATGAGATTCAGAACATGAGATTCAGAGCAGGAGATTCTGGACAGGAGTTTCAGGGCAGGAGATTCAAGGCCTGAGTTTCAGGGCAGGAGATTCAGGGCAGGAGATTCTGGTTATGAGATTCAGGGCTGGAGATTCAGGGCATGAGATTCAGGGCTTCAGTTTCAGGGCTGGAGATTCTGGGCAAAACTTTCAGGGGATGAGTTTTAGGGCATTAGTTTCAAGGCATGAGATTCAGGGCAGTAGTTTCAGGGCATGAGATTCACGGCTGTGGTTTCACGGCTTGAGATTCAGGGCAGGTGTTTCAGGGCATGAGATTCAGGGCATGAGATTCAGAGCAGGAGATTCAGGACAGGAGTTTCAGGGCAGGAGTTTCAGGGCATGAGATTCAGGGCCTGAGTTTCAGGGCAGGAGATTCAGGACAGGAGATTCAGGTTATGAGATTCAGGGCAGGCGATTCAGGGTATGAGATTCAGGGCAGTAGATTCAGGGCTGGAGATTCAGGCAGGAGTTTCAGGGCATGAGATTCAGGGCATGAGTTTCAGGGCAGGTGTTTCAGTGCAGGAGATTCAGGGTAGGAGTTTCAGGGCATGAGATTCAGGGCATGAGTTTCAGGGCAGGAGATTCAGGACAGGAGTTTCAGGGCATGAGATTCAGGGCTTCAGTTTCAGGGCTGGAGAATCAGTGCATGAGATTCAGCGCTTCAGTTTCAGGGCTGGAGTTTCTGGGCAAAACTTTCAGGGGATGAGTTTCAGGGCATTGGTTTCAAGGCATGAGATTCAGGGCAGTAGTTTCAGGGCATGAGATTCAGGGCATGACTTTCAGAGCAGGAGATTCAGGGCTGGAGTTTCAGGGCATATGATTCAATGTATGAGTTTCAGGGCAGGAGATTCGGGGCAGGAGCTTCAGGGCATGTGATTCGGGGCATTAGTTTAAGGCCGGAGATTCAGGGCTGGAGTTTCAGGGCAGGAGATTCAGGGCAGGAGATTCAGGTCAGGAGATTCAGGGCATGAGATTCAGGGCATGGGATTCAGGGCCTGAGTTTCAGGGCATGAGATTCAGGACAGGATTTTTAGGGCAGGAGATTCAGGGCAGCAGTTTCAAGGTATGAGATTCAGGGCATGAGATTCAGGGCAGTAGTTTCAGGGCATGAGATTCAGGGCATGACTTTCAGAGTAGGAGATTCAGGGCTGGAGTTTCAGGGCATATGATTCAATGTATGAGTTTCAGGGCAGGAGATTCGGGACAGGAGCTTCAGGGCATGTGATTCGGGGCATTAGTTTAAGGCCGGAGATTCAGGGCTGGAGTTTCAGGGCAGGAGATTCAGGGCAGGAGATTCAGGTCAGGAGATTCAGGGCATGAGATTCAGGGCATGAGTTTCAGGGCCTGAGTTTCAGGGCAGGAGATTCAGGTTATGAGATTCAGGGTATGAGATTTAGGGCAGTAGATTCAGGGCATGAGAATCAGTTCAGGTCTTTCAATGCAGGAGATTCAGGGCATGCGATTCAGGGCCGGAGTTTCATGGTTGGAGATTCCGGGCAGCAGATTCAGTGCAGGAGTTTTAGGGCATGGGATTCAGGGCAGGAGTTTCAGGGCATGAGATCCAGGACAGGATTTTTAGGGCAGGAGATTCAGCGCAGCAGTTTCAAGGTATGAGATTCAGGGCATGAGATTCAGGACATGAGTTTCAGGGCAGGAGATTCAGGGCAGGAGATTCAGGGCAGGAGTTTCAGGGCATGAGATTCAGGGCATGAGTTTCAGGGCAGGAGATCCAGGGCAGGAGTTCAGGGCATGAGATTCAGGGCATGAGGTTCAGGGCAGGAGATTCAGGGCATGTAATTCGGGGCATTAGTTTAAGGGCAGGAGATTCAAGGCTGGAGTTTCAGGGCAGGAGATTCAGGGCAGGCGATTCAGGTCAGGAGATTCAGGGCATGAGATTCAGGGCATGTGTTTCAGGGCCTGAGTTTCAGGGCAGGAGATTCAGGTTTTGAGATTCAGGGCAGGAGATTCAGGGTATGAGATTTAGGGCAGTAGATTCAGGGCTGGAGATTCAGGGCATGAGATTCAGGGCTTCAGTTTCAGGCCTGGAGTTTCTGGGCAAAACTTTCAGAGGATGAGCTTCAGGGCATTAGTTTCAAGGCATGAGATTCTGGGCAGTATTTTCAGGGCATGAGATACAGGGCATGAGTTTCAGGGCAGGAGATTCAGGGCTGGAGTTTCAGGGCATATGATTCAGGGCATGATTTTCAGGGCAGGATATTAGGGGCAGGAGTTTCAGGGCATGTGATTCCGGACATTACTTTAAGGGCAGGATTTCAGGGCTGGAGTTTCAGGGCTGGAGATTCAGGGCCTGAGATTCAGGGCAGATGTTCAGAGCAGGAGATTCAGGACAGGAGTTTCTGGGCAGCAGATTCAGGGCAGGAGTGTCAGTGCAGGAGTTTCATGGCGTTTGATTCATGGCATTTTTTTCAGGGCAGGAGATTCAGGGCAGGAGTTTCAGGACATGAGATTCAGGGCATGAGTTTCAGGGCAGGAGATTCAGGACAGGAGTTTCAGGGCATGAGATTCAAGGCTGTGGTTTCACGGCTTGAGATTCAGGGCAGGTGTTTCACGGCATGAGATTCAGGGCATGAGATTCAGAGCAGGAGATTCAGGACAGGAGTTTCAGGGCTGGAGTTTCAGGGCAGGAGATTCTGGTTATGAGATTCAGGGCTGGAGATTCAGGGTATGAGATTGAAGGCTTCAGTTTCAGGGCTGGAGTTTCTGGGCAAAACTTTCAGGGGATGAGTTTTAGGGCATTAGTTTCACGGCTTGAGATTCAGGGCAGGTGTTTCAGGGCATGAGATTCAGGGCATGAGATTCAGAGCAGGAGATTCAGGACAGGAGTTTCAGGGCAGCAGTTTCAGGGCATGAGATTCAGGGCCTGAGTTTCAGGGCAGGAGATTCAGGACAGGAGATTCAGGTTATGAGATTCAGGGCAGGAGATTCAGGGTATGAGGTTCAGGGCAGTAGATTCAGGGCTGGAGATTCAGGGCAGGAGTTTCAGGGCATCAGATTCAGGGCATGATTTTCGGGCAAGTGTTTCAGTGCAGGAGATTCAGGGCAGGAGTTTCAGGACATGAGATTCAGGGCATGAGTTTCAGGGCAGGAGATTCAGGGCAGGAGTTTCAGGACATGAGATTCAGGGCATGAGTTTCAGGGCATGAGATTCAGGGCATGAGATTCAGAGCAGGAGATTCAGGACAGGAGTTTCAGGGCAGGAGTTTCAGGGCATGAGATTCAGGGCCTGAGTTTCAGGGCAGGAGATTCAGGACAGGAAATTCAGGTTATGAGATTCAGGGCAGGAGATTCAGGGTATGAGATTCAGGGCAGTAGATTCAGGGCTGGAGATTCAGGGCATGAGATTCTGGGCTTCAGTTTCAGGGCTGAAGTTTCTGTGCAAAACTTTCAGGGGATGAGTTTCAGGGCATTAGTTTCAAGGCATGAGATTTTGGGCAGTAGTTTCAGGGCATGAGATTCAGGGCATGAGTTTCAGGGTAGGAGATTCAGGGCTGGAGCTTCAGGGCATATGATTCAGGGCATGAGTTTCAGGGCAGGAGATTCGGGGCAGACGTTTCAGGGCATCTGATTCAGGACATTAGTTTAAGGGCAGGAGATTCAGGGCTGGAGATTCAGATTATGAGATTCAGGCTGTAGATTCAGGGTATGAGATTTAGGGCAGTAGATTCAGGGCTGGAGAATCAGTGCATGAGATTCAGGGCTTCAGTTTCAGGGCTGGAGTTTCTGGGCAAAACTTTCAGGGGATGAGTTTCAGGGCATTAGTTTCAAGGCATGAGATTCAGGGCAGTCGTTTCAGGGCATGAGATACAGGGCATGAGTTTCAGGGCAGGAGATTCAGGGCATGATTTTCAGGGCAGGATATTCGGGGCAGGAGTTTCAGGGCATGTGATTCAGTACATTACTTTAAGGGCAGGATTTCAGGGCTGGAGTTTCAGGGCTGGAGATTCAGGGCATGAGATTCAGGGCAGGAGTTCAGAGCAGGAGATTCAGGACAGGAGTTTCAGGGCAGCAGATTCAGGGCAGGAGTTTCAGTGCAGGAGTTTCATGGCGTCTGATTCATGGCATATTTTTCAGGGCAGGAGTTTCAGGACATGAGATTCAGGGCATGAGTTTCAGGGCAGGAGATTCAGGACAGGAGTTTCAGGGCATGAGATTCAGAGCATGAGATTCAGAGCAGGAGATTCTGGACAGGAGTTTCAGGGCTGGAGTTTCAGGGCAGGAGATTCAGGGCCTGAGTTTCAGGGCAGGAGATTCAGGGCAGGAGATTCTGGTTATGAGATTCAGGGCTGGAGATTCAGGGCATGAGATTCAGGGCTTCAGTTTCAGGGCTGGAGTTTCTGGGCAAAACTTTGAGGGGATGAGTTTTAGGGCATTAGTTTCAAGGAATGAGATTCAGGGCAGTAGTTTCAGGGCATGAGATTCAGGGCATGAGATTCAGGGCCTGAGTTTCAGGGCAGGAGATTCAGGACAGGAGATTCAGGTTATGAGATTCAGGGCAGGAGATTCAGTGTATGAGATTCAGGGCAGTAGATTCAGGGCTGGAGATTCAGGGCAGGAGTTTCAGGGCAGGAGTTTCAGGGCATGAGATTCAGGGCCTGAGTTTCAGGGCAGGAGATTCAGGACAGGAGATTCAGGTTATGAGATTCAGGGCAGGAGATTCAGGGTATGAGATTCAGGGCAGTAGATTCAGGGCTGGAGATTCAGGGCAGGAGTTTCAGAGCATGAGATTCAGGGCAGGTGTTTCAGTGCAGGAGATTCAGGGTAGGAGTTTCAGGGCATGAGATTCAGGGCATGAGTTTCAGGGCAGGAGATTCAGGACAGGAGTTTCAGGGCATGAGATACAGGGCTTCAGTTTCAGGGCTGGAGTTTCTGGGCAAAACTTTCAGGGGATGAGTTTCAGGGCATTAGTTTCAAGGCATGAGATTCAGGGCAGTCGTTTCAGGGCATGAGTTTCAGGGTAGGAGATTCAGGGCTGGAGCTTCAGGGCATATGATTCAGGGCATGAGTTTCAAGGCAGGAGATTCGGGGCAGAAGTTTCAGGGCATGTGATTCAGGACATTAGTTTAAGGGCAGGAGATTCAGGGCTGGAGATTCAGATTATGAGATTCAGGCAGGAGATTCAGGGTATGAGATTTAGGGCAGTAGCTTCAGGGCTGGAGAATCAGTGCATGAGATTCAGCGCTTCAGTTTCAGGGCTGGAGTTTCTGGGCAAAACTTTCAGGGGATGAGTTTCAGGGCATTGGTTTCAAGGCATGAGATTCAGGGCAGTAGTTTCAGGGCATGAGATTCAGGGCATGACTTTCAGAGCAGGAGATTCAGGGCTGGAGTTTCAGGGCATATGATTCAATGTATGAGTTTCAGGGCAGGAGATTCGGGGCAGGAGCTTCAGGGCATGTGATTCGGGGCATTAGTTTAAGGCAGGAGATTCAGGGCTGGAGTTTCAGGGCAGGAGATTCAGGGCAGGAGATTCAGGTCAGGAGATTCAGGGCATGAGATTCAGGGCATGAGTTTCAGGGCCTGAGTTTCAGGGCAGGAGATTCAGGTTATGAGATTCAGGGTATGAGATTTAGGGCAGTAGATTCAGGGCATGAGAATCAGTTCAGGTCTTTCAATGCAGGAGATTCAGGGCATGAGATTCAGGGCAGGAGTTCAGGGCATGTAATTCGGGGCATTAGTTTAAGGGCAGGAGATTCAAGGCTGGAGTTTCAGGGCAGGAGATTCAGGGCAGGCGATTCAGGTCAGGAGATTCAGGGCAGGAGATTCAGGTTTTGAGATTCAGGGCAGGAGATTCAGGGTATGAGATTTAGGGCAGTAGATTCAGGGCTGGAGATTCAGGGCATGAGATTCAGGGCTTCAGTTTCAGGCCTGGAGTTTCTGGGCAAAACTTTCAGGGGATGAGCTTCAGGGCATTAGTTTCAAGGCATGAGATTCAGGGCAGTCGTTTCAGGGCATGAGATACAGGGCATGAGTTTCAGGGCAGGAGATTCAGGGCTGGAGTTTCAGGGCACATGATTCAGGGCATGATTTTCAGGGCAGGATATTAGGGGCAGGAGTTTCAGGGCATGTGATTCCGGACATTACTTTAAGGGCAGGATTTCAGGGCTGGAGTTTCAGGGCTGGAGATTCAGGGCCTGAGATTCAGGGCAGATGTTCAGAGCAGGAGATTCAGGACAGGAGTTTCTGGGCAGCAGATTCAGGGCAGGAGTGTCAGTGCAGGAGTTTCATGGCGTTTGATTCATGGCATTTTTTTCAGGGCAGGAGATTCAGGGCAGGAGTTTCAGGACATGAGATTCAGGGCATGAGTTTCAGGGCAGGAGATTCAGGACAGGAGTTTCAGGGCATGAAATTCAAGGCTGTGGTTTCACGGCTTGAGATTCAGGGCAGGTGTTTCACGGCATGAGATTCAGGGCATGAGATTCAGAGCAGGAGATTCAGGACAGGAGTTTCAGGGCTGGAGTTTCAGGGCAGGAGATTCTGGTTATGAGATTCAGGGCTGGAGATTCAGGGTATGAGATTCAAGGCTTCAGTTTCAGGGCTGGAGTTTCTGGGCAAAACTTTCAGGGGATGAGTTTTAGGGCATTAGTTTCACGGCTTGAGATTCAGGGCAGGTGTTTCAGGGCATGAGATTCAGGGCATGAGATTCAGAGCAGGAGTTTCTGGACAGGAGTTTCAGGGCAGCAGTTTCAGGGCATGAGATTCAGGGCCTGAGTTTCAGGGCAGGAGATTCAGGACAGGAGATTCAGGTTATGAGATTCAGGGCAGGAGATTCAGGGTATGAGGTTCAGGGCAGTAGATTCAGGGCTGGAGATTCAGGGCAGGAGTTTCAGGGCATGAGATTCAGGGCATGATTTTCGGGCAGGTGTTTCAGTGCAGGAGATTCAGGGCAGGAGTTTCAGGACATGAGATTCAGGGCATGAGTTTCAGGGCAGGAGATTCAGGACAGGAGTTTCAGGGCATGAGATTCAGGGCTTCAGTTTCAGGGCTGGAGTTTCTGGGCAAAACTTTTAGGGGATGAGTTTCAGGTCATTAGTTTCAAGGCATGAGATTCAGGGCAGTCGTTTCAGGGCATGAGATTCAGGGCATGAGATTCAGGGTAGGAGATTCAGGGCTGGAGCTTCAGGGCATATGATTCAGGGCAGGAGTTTCAGGGCAGGAGATTCGGGGCAGAAGTTTCAGGGCATGTGATTCAGGACATTAGTTGAAGGGCAGGAGATTCAGGGCTGGAGATTCAGATTATGAGATTCAGGCAGGAGATTCAGGGTATGAGATTTAGGGCAGTAGATTCAGGGCTGGAGAATCAGTGCATGAGATTCAGGGCTTCAGTTTCAGGGCTGGAGTTTCTGGGCAAAACTTTCAGGGGATGGGTTTCAGGGCTTTAGTTTCAAGGCATGAGATTCAGGGCAGTCGTTTCAGGGCATGAGATACAGGTCAGGAGATTCAGGGCATGAGATTCAGGGCATGAGTTTCAGGGCCTGAGTTTCGGGGCAGGAGATTCAGGTTATGAGATTCTGGGCAGGAGATTCAGGATATGATATTTAGGGCAGTAGATTCAGGGCTGGAGATTCAGGGCATGAGATTCAGGGCTTCAGTTTCAGGGCTGGAGTTTCTGGGCAAAAGTTTCAGGGGATGAGTTTCAGGGCATTAGTTTCAAGGCATGAGATTCAGGGCAGTCGTTTCAGGGCATGAGATACAGGGCATGAGTTTCAGGGCAGGAGATTCAGGGCTGGAGTTTCAGGGCATATGATTCAGGGCATAATTTTCAGGGCAGAATATTCGGCGCAGGAGTTTCAGGGCATGTGATTCAGGACATTACTTTAAGGGCAGGAGATTCAGGGCTGGAGTTTCAGGGCTGGAAATTCAGGGAATGAGATTCAGGGCAGGAGTTCAGAGCAGGAGATTCAGGACAGGAGTTTCAGGGCAGCAGATTCAGGGCAGGAGTTTCAGTGCAGGAGTTTCATGGCATGTGATTCATGGCATTTTTTTCAGGGCAGGATATTCAGGGCAGGAGTTTCAGGACGTGAGATTCAGGGCATGAGTTTCAGGGCAGGAGATTCAGGGCAGGAGATTCTGGTTATGAGATTCAGGCTGGAGATTCAGGGCATGAGATTCAGGGCTTCAGTTTCAGGGCTGGAGTTTCTGGGCAAAACTTTCGGGGGATGAGTTTTAGGGCATTAGTTTCAAGGCATGAGATTCAGGGCAGTAGTTTCAGGGCATGAGATTCAGAGCAGGAGATTCAGGACAGGAGTTTCAGGGCAGGAGTTTCAGGGCATGAGATTCAGAGCCTGAGTTTCAGGGCAGGAGATTCAGGACAGGAGATTCAGGTTATGAGATTCAGGGCAGGAGATTCAGGGTATGAGATTCAGGGCAGTAGATTCAGGGCTGGAGATTCAGGGCATGAGATTCTGGGCTTCAGTTTCAGGGCTGAAGTTTCTGGGCAAAACTTTCAGGGGATGAGTTTCAGGGCATTAGTTTCAAGGCATGAGATTCAGGGCCGTAGTTTCAGGGCATGAGATTCAGGGCATGAGTTTCAGGGTAGGAGATTCAGGGCTGGAGCTTCAGGGCATATGATTCAGGGCATGAGTTTCAGGGCAGGAGATTCGGAGCAGAAGTTTCAGGGCATGTGATTCAGGACATTAGTTTAAGGGCAGGAGATTCAGGGCTGGAGATTCAGATTATGAGATTCAGGCTGGAGATTCAGGGTATGAGATTTAGGGCAGTAGATTCAGGGCAGGAGAATCAGTGCATGAGATTCAGGGCTTCAGTTTCAGGGCTGGAGTTTCTGGGCAAAACTTTCGGGGGATGAGTTTTAGGGCATTAGTTTCAAGGCATGAGATTCAGGGCAGTAGTTTCAGGGCATGAGATTCAGAGCAGGAGATTCAGGACAGGAGTTTCAGGGCAGGAATTTCAGGGCATCAGATTCAGAGCCTGAGTTTCAGGGCAGGAGATTCAGGACAGGAGATTCAGGTTATGAGATTCAGGGCAGGAGATTCAGGGTATGAGATTCAGGGCAGTAGATTCAGGGCTGGAGATTCAGGGCATGAGATTCTGGGCTTCAGTTTCAGGGCTGAAGTTTCTGGGCAAAACTTTCAGGGGATGAGTTTCAGGGCATTAGTTTGAAGGCATGAGATTCAGGGCCGTAGTTTCAGGGCATGAGATTCAGGGCATGAGTTTCAGGGTAGGAGATTCAGGGCTTGAGCTTCAGGGCATATGATTCAGGGCATGAGTTTCAGGGCAGGAGATTCGGAGCAGAAGTTTCAGGGCATGTGATTCAGGACATTAGTTTAAGGGCAGGAGATTCAGGGCTGGAGATTCAGATTATGAGATTCAGGCTGGAGATTCAGGGTATGAGATTTAGGGCAGTAGATTCAGGGCTGGAGAATCAGTGCATGAGATTCAGGGCTTCAGTTTCAGGGCTGGAGTTTCTGGGCAAAACTTTCAGGGGATGAGTTTCAGGGCATTAGTTTCAAGGCATGTGATTCAGGGCAGTAGTTTCAGGGCATGACTTTCAGAGCAGGAGATTGAGGGCATGACTTTCAGAGCAGGAGATTCAGGGCTGGAGTTTCAGGGCATATGATTCAATGTATGAGTTTCAGGGCAGGAGATTCGGGGCAGGAGTTTCAGGGCATGTGATTCGGGGCATTAGTTTAAGACAGGAGATTCAGGGCTGGAGTTTCAGGGCAGGAGATTCCGGGCAGGAGTTCAGAGCAGGAGATTCAGGACAGGAGTTTCAGGGCAGCAGATTCAGAGCAGGAGATTCAGGACAGGAGTTTCAGGGCAGGAGTATCAGGGCAGGAGATTCAGGGTCTGAGTTTCAGGGCAGGAGTTTCAGTGCAGGAGATTCTGGTTATGAGATTCAGGGCTGGAGATTCAGGGCATGAGATCAAGGGCATGAGATTCAGGGTATGAGTTTCAGGGCAGAAGATTCAGGGCAGGAGATTCAGGGCATGAGTTTCAGGTCTGGAGATTCAGGGCAGGAGTTTCAGGGCTGGAGTTTCTGTGCATGGTATTCAGTGCATTAGTTACAGGGCAGGAGATTCAGGGCAGGAGTTTCAGGGCATGAGATTCAGGGCATGAGTTTCAGTTCAGGTCTTTCAGTGCAGGAGATTCAGGGCATGCGTGTCAGTGCAGGAGATTCAGTGTAGGAGTTTCAGGGCATGACATTCAAGGCAGTGGTTTCAGGGCTTGAGATTCAGGGCAGGAGTTTCAGGGCATGAGATTCAAGGCAGTGGTTTCAGGGCTTGAGATTCAGTGCAGGAGTTTCAGGGTATGAGATTCAGGGCAGGTGTTTCAGGGCATGAGATTCAGGGCATGAGATTCAGAACAGGAGATTCAGGACAGGAGTTTCAGGGCAGGAATTTCAGGGCATGAGATTCAGAGCATGAGTTTCAGGACAGGGGTTTCAGTGCAGGAGTTTCAGGGTATGAGATTCAGGGCAGGAGATTCAGGGCTGGAGATTCAGATTATGAGATTCAGGGCAGGAGATTCAGGGCAGGATTTTTAGGGCAGGAGATTCAGGGCAGCAGTTTCAAGGTAAGAGATTCAGGGCATGAGATTCAGGACATGAGTTTCAGGGCAGGAGATTCAGGGCAGGAGTTTCAGGGCATGAGATTCAGGGCATGAGTTTCAGGGCAGGTGTTTCAGTGCAGCAGATTCAGGGTAGGAGTTTCAGGGCATGAGATTCAGGGCAAGAGCTTCAGGGCAGGAGATTCTGGGCAGGTGATTCAGTGCAGGAGTTTCAGAGCATGAGATTCTGGGCATGAGTTCCAGGTCAGGAGATTCAGGGCTGGAGTTTCAGGGCATGTGATTCAGGGCATGAGTTTCAGGGTAGGAGATTCAGGACAGGAGTTTCAGTGCAGGAGTTTCATGGCATGTGATTCATGGCATTTTTTTCAGGGCAGGAGATTCAGGGCAGGAGTTTCAGGTTATGAGATTCAGGGCATGAGTTTCAGGGCAGGAGATTCAGGACAGGAGTTTCAGGGCATGAGGTTCAGGGCTGTTGTTTCACGGCTTGAGATTCAGGGCAGGAATTTCAGGGTATGAGATTCAGAGCCTGAGTTTCAGGGCAGGAGATTCAGGGCTGGAGATTCAGATTATGAGATTCAGGGCAGGAGATTCAGGGTATGACATTTAGGGCAGTAGATTCAGGGCTGGAGAATCAGTGCATGAGATTCAGGGCTTCAGTTTCAGGGCTGGAGTTTCTGGGCAAAACTTTCAGGGGATGAGTTTCAGGGCATTAGTTTCAAGGCATGAGATTCAGGGCAGTAGTTTCAGGGCATGAGATTCAGGGCATGACTTTCAGAGCAGGAGATTCAGGGCTGGAGTTTCAGGGCATATGATTCAATGCATGAGTTTCAGGGCAGGAGCTTCGGGGCAGGAGTTTCAGGGCATGTGATTCGGGGCTTTAGTTTAAGGGCAGGGGATTCAAGGCTGGAGTTTCAGGGCAGGAGATTCAGGGCATCAGTTTCAGGGCCTGAGTTTCAGGGCAGGAGATTCAGGTTATGCGATTCAGGGCAGGAGATTCAGGATATGAGATTTAGGGCAGTAGATTCAGGGCTGGAGATTCAGGGCATGAGATTCAGGGCTTCAGTTTCAGGGCTGGAGTTTCTGGGCAAAACATTCAGGGGATGAGTTTCAGGGCATTAGTTTCAAGGCATGAGATTCAGGGCAGTCGTTTCAGGGCATGAGATACAGGGCATGAGTTTCAGGGCAGGAGATTCAGGGCTGGAGTTTCAGGGCATATGATTCAGGGCATAATTTTCAGGGCAGGATATTCGGTGCAGGAGTTTCAGGGCATGTGATTCAGGACATTACTTTAACGGCAGGAGATTCAGGGCTGGAGTTTCAGGGCTGGAGATTCAGGGCATGAGATTCAGGGCAGGAGTTCAGAGCAGGAGATTCAGGACAGGAGTTTCAGGGCAGCAGATTCAGGGCAGGAGTTTCAGTGCAGGAGTTTCATGGCATGTGATTCATGCATTTTTTTCAGGGCAGGAGATTCAGGGCAGGAGTTTCAGGACATGAGATTCAGGGCATGAGTTTCAGGGCAGGAGATTCAGGACAGGAGTTTCAGGGCATGAGATTCAAGGCTGTGGTTTCACGGCTTGAGATTCAGGGCAGGTGTTTCACGGCATGAGATTCAGGGCATGAGATTCAGAGCAGGAGATTCAGGACAGGAGTTTCAGGGCAGGAGTTTCAGGGCAGGAGATTCAGGGCCTGAGTTTCAGGGCAGGAGATTCAGGGCAGGAGATTCTGGTTATGAGATTCAGGGCTGGAGATTCAGGGCATGAGATTCAGGGCTTCAGTTTCAGGGCTGGAGTTTCTGGGCAAAACTTTCGGGGGATGAGTTTTAGGGCATTAGTTTCAAGGCATGAGATTCAGTGCAGTAGTTTCAGGGCATGAGAATCACGGCTGTGGTTTCACGGCTTGAGATTCAGGGCAGGTGTTTCAGGGCATGAGATTCAGGGCATGAGATTCAGAGCAGGAGATTCAGGACAGGAGTTTCAGGGCAGGAGTTTCAGGGCATGAGATTCAGGGCCTGAGTTTCAGGGCAGGAGATTCAGGACAGGAGATTCAGGTTATGAGATTCAGGGCAGGAGATTCAGGGTATGAGATTCAGGGCAGTAGATTCAGGGCTGGAGATTCAGGGCATGAGATTCTGGGCTTCAGTTTCAGGGCTGAAGTTTCTGTGCAAAACTTTCAGGGGATGAGTTTCAGGGCATTAGTTTCAAGGCATGAGATTCAGGGCAGTAGTTTCAGGGCATGAGATTCAGGGCATGAGTTTCAGGGTAGGAGATTCAGGGCTGGAGCTTCAGGGTATGAGATTTAGGGCAGTAGATTCAGGGCTGGAGAATCAGTGCATGAGATTCAGGGCTTCAGTTTCAGGGCTGGAGTTTCTGGGCAAAACTTTCAGGGGATGAGTTTTAGGGCATTAGTTTCACGGCTTGAGATTCAGGGCAGGTGTTTCAGGGCATGAGATTCAGGGCCTGAAATTCAGAGCAGGAGATTCAGGACAGGAGTTTCAGGGCAGGAGTTTCAGGGCATGAGATTCAGGGCCTGAGTTTCAGGACAGGAGATTCTGGGCAGGAGATTCAGTTCATAAGATTCACGGCAGGAGGTTCAGGGTATGAGATTCAGGGCTGTAGAATCAGGGCTGGAGATTCAGGGCATGAGTTCAGGGCTGAAGTTTCTGGGCAAAACTTTCAGGGGATGAGTTTCAGGGCATTAGTTTCAAGGCATGAGATTCAGGGCAGTAGTTTCAGGGCATGAGATTCAGGGCATGAGTTTCAGGGTAGGAGATTCAGGGCTGGAGCTTCAGGGCATATGATTCAGGGCAGGAGATACGGGGCAGAAGTTTCAGGTCATGTGATTCAGGACATTAGTTTAAGGGCAGGAGATTCAGGGCTGGAGTTTCAGGGTAGGAGATTCAGGGCATGAGATTCAGGGCATGAGTTTCAGGGCAGGTGTTTCAGTGCAGGAAATTCAGGGCATGTGATTCAGGGCATAAGTTTCAGGGCATGCGATTCAGAGCATGAGATTCAGGGCAGGAGATTCAGAACAGGAGATTCAGGACAGGAGTTTCAGGGCAGGAATTTCAGGGCATGAGATTCAGAGCCTGAGTTTCAGGGCAGGAGATTCAGGGCTGGAGATTCAGATTATGAGATTCAGGGCAGGAGATTCAGGGTATGAGATTTAGGGCAGTAGATTCAGGGCTGGAGAATCAGTGCATGAGATTCAGGGCTTCAGTTTCAGGGCTGGAGTTTCTGGGCAGTAGTTTCAGGGCATGAGATTCAGGGCATGACTTTCAGAGCAGGAGATTCAAGGCTGGAGTTTCAAGGCATATGATTCAATGCATGAGTTTCAGGGCAGGAGATTCGGGGCAGGAGTTTCAGGGCATGTGATTCGGGTGATTAGTTTAAGGGCAGGAGATTCAAGGCTGGAGTTTCAGGGGCAGGAGATTCAGGGCAGGAGATTCAGGTCAGGAGATTCAGGGCATGAGATTCAGGGCATGAGTTTCAGGGCCTGAGTTTCAGGGCAGGAGATTCAGGTTATGAGATTCAGGGCAGGAGATTCAGGGTATGAGATTTAGGGCAGTAGATTCAGGGCCGGAGATTCAGGGCATGAGATTCAGGGCTTCAGTTTCAGGGCTGGAGTTTCTGGGCAAAACTTTCTGGGGATGAGTTTCAGGGCATTAGTTTCAAGGCATGAGATTCAGGGCAGTTGTTTCAGGGCATGAGATACAGGGCATGAGTTTCAGGGCAGGAGATTCAGGGCTGGAGTTTCAGGGCATATGATTCAGGGCATGATTTTCAGGGCAGGATATTCGAAGCAGGAGTTTCAGGGCATGTGATTCAGGACATTACTTTAAGGGCAGGAGATTCAGGGCTGGAGTTTCATGGCTGGAGATTCAGGGCATGAGATTCAGGGCAGGAGTTCAGAGCAGGAGATTCGGGGCAGAAGTTTCAGGGCATGTGATTCAGGACATTAGTTTAAGGGCAGGAGATTCAGGGCTGGAAATTCAGATTATGAGATTCAGGCTGGAGATTCAGGGTATGAGATTTAGGGCAGTAGATTCAGGGCTGGAGAATCAGTGCATGAGATTCAGGGCTTCAGTTTCAGGGCTGGAGTTTCTGGGCAAAACTTTCAGGGGATGAGTTTCAGGGCATTAGTTTCAAGGCATGAGATTCAGGGCAGTAGTTTCAGGGCATGAGATTCAGGGCATGACTTTCAGAGCAGGAGATTCAGGGCTGGAGTTTCAGGGCATATGATTCAATGTATGAGTTTCAGGGCAGGAGATTCGGGGCAGGAGTTTCAGGGCATGTGATTCGGGGCATTAGTTTAAGGCAGGAGATTCAGGTCAGGAGATTCAGGGCATGAGATTCAGGGCATGTGTTTCAGGGCCTGAGTTTCAGGGCAGGAGATTCAGGGTATGAGATTTAGGGCAGTAGATTCAGGGCTGGAGAATCAGTGCATGAGATTCAGGGCTTCAGTTTCAGGGCTGGAGTTTCTGGGCAGTAGTTTCAGGGCATGAGATTCAGGGCATGACTTTCAGAGCAGGAGATTCAAGGCTGGAGTTTCAAGGCATATGATTCAATGCATGAGTTTCAGGGCAGGAGATTCGGGGCAGGAGTTTCAGGGCATGTGATTCGGGTGATTAGTTTAAGGGCAGGAGATTCAAGGCTGGAGTTTCAGGGCAGGAGATTCAGGGCAGGAGATTCAGGTCAGGAGATTCAGGGCATGAGATTCAGGGCATGAGTTTCAGGGCCTGAGTTTCAGGGCAGGAGATTCAGGTTATGAGATTCAGGGCAGGAGATTCAGGGTATGAGATTTAGGGCAGTAGATTCAGGGCCGGAGATTCAGGGCATGAGATTCAGGGCTTCAGTTTCAGGGCTGGAGTTTCTGGGCAAAACTTTCTGGGGATGAGTTTCAGGGCATTAGTTTCAAGGCATGAGATTCAGGGCAGTTGTTTCAGGGCATGAGATACAGGGCATGAGTTTCAGGGCAGGAGATTCAGGGCTGGAGTTTCAGGGCATATGATTCAGGGCATGATTTTCAGGGCAGGATATTCGAAGCAGGAGTTTCAGGGCATGTGATTCAGGACATTACTTTAAGGGCAGGAGATTCAGGGCTGGAGTTTCATGGCTGGAGATTCAGGGCATGAGATTCAGGGCAGGAGTTCAGAGCAGGAGATTCGGGGCAGAAGTTTCAGGGCATGTGATTCAGGACATTAGTTTAAGGGCAGGAGATTCAGGGCTGGAAATTCAGATTATGAGATTCAGGCTGGAGATTCAGGGTATGAGATTTAGGGCAGTAGATTCAGGGCTGGAGAATCAGTGCATGAGATTCAGGGCTTCAGTTTCAGGGCTGGAGTTTCTGGGCAAAACTTTCAGGGGATGAGTTTCAGGGCATTAGTTTCAAAGCATGAGATTCAGGGCAGTAGTTTCAGGGCATGAGATTCAGGGCATGACTTTCAGAGCAGGAGATTCAGGGCTGGAGTTTCAGGGCATATGATTCAATGTATGAGTTTCAGGGCAGGAGATTCGGGGCAGGAGTTTCAGGGCATGTGATTCGGGGCATTAGTTTAAGGCAGGAGATTCAGGGCAGGAGATTCAGGTCAGGAGATTCAGGGCATGAGATTCAGGGCATGTGTTTCAGGGCCTGAGTTTCAGGGCAGGAGATTCAGGTTATGAGATTCAGGGCAGGAGATTCAGGGTATGAGATTTAGGGCAGTAGATTCAGGGCTGGAGATTCAGGGCATGAGATTCAGGGCTTCAGTTTCAGGCCTGGAGTTTCTGGGCAAAGCTTTCAGGGGATGAGTTTCAGGGCATTAGTTTCAAGGCATGAGATTCAGGGAGTCGTTTCAGGGCATGAGATACAGGACATGAGTTTCAGGGCAGGAGATTCAGGGCTGGAGTTTCAGGGCATATGATTCAGGGCAGGAGTTTCAGGGCAGGATATTCGGGGCAGGAGTTTCAGGGCATGTGATTCAGGACATTACTTTAAGGGCAGGAGATTCAGGGCTGGAGTTTCAGGGCAGGAGTTTCAGGGCATGAGATTCAGAGCCTGAGTTTCAGGGCAGGAGATTCAGGACAGGAGATTCAGGTTATGAGATTCAGGGCAGGAGATTCAGGGTATGAGATTCAGGGCAGTAGATTCAGGGCTGGAGATTCAGGGCATGAGATTCTGGGCTTCAGTTTCAGGGCTGGAGTTTCTGGGCAAAACTTTCAGGGGATGAGTTTCAGGGCATTAGTTTCAAGGCATGAGATTCAGGGCCGTTGTTTCAGGGCATGAGATTCAGGGAATGAGTTTCAGGGTAGGAGATTCAGGGCTGGAGCTTCAGGGCATATGATTCAGGGCATGACTTTCAGAGCAGGAGATTCAGGGCTGGAGTTTCAGGGCATATGATTCAATGTATGAGTTTCAGGGCAGGAGATTCGGGGCAGGAGTTTCAGGGCATGTGATTCGGGGCATTAGTTTAAGGCAGGAGATTCAGGGCTGGAGTTTCAGGGCAGGAGATTCAGGGCAGGAGATTCAGGTCAGGAGATTCAGGGCATAAGATTCAGGGCATGAGTTTCAGGGCCTGAGTTTCAGGGCAGGAGATTCAGGTTATGAGATTCAGGGCAGGAGATTCAGGGTATGAGATTTAGGGCAGTAGATTCAGGGCTGGAGATTCAGGGCATGTGATTCAGGGCTTCAGTTTCAGGCCTGGAGTTTCTGGGCAAAACTTTCAGGGGATGAGTTTCAGGGCATTAGTTTCAGGGTAGGAGATTCAGGGCTGGTGTTTCAAGGCATATGATTCAGGGCAGGAGTTTTAGGGCAGGATATTCGGGGCAGGAGTTTCAGGGCATGTGATTCAGGACATTACTTTAAGGGCAGGAGATTCAGGGCTGGAGTTCAGAGCAGGAGATTCAGGACAGGAGTTTCAGGGCAGCAGATTCAGAGCAGGAGATTCAGGACAGGAGTTTCAGGGCAGGAGTTTCAGGGCAGGAGATTCAGGGCCTGAGTTTCAGGGCAGGAGTTTCAGTGCAGGAGATTCTGGTTATGAGATTCAGGGCTGGAGATTCAGGGCATGAGATCAAGGGCATGAAATTCAGGGTATGAGTTTCAGGGCAGAAGATTCAGGGCAGGAGATTCAGGGCATGAGTTTCAGGTCTGGAGATTCAGGGCAGGAGTTTCAGGTCTGGAGATTCAGGGCAGGAGTTTCAGGGCTGGAGTTTCTGTGCATGTGATTCAAGGCATTAGTTTCAGGGCAGGAGATTCAGGGCAGGAGTTTCAGGGCATGAGATTCAGGGCCTGAGATCAAGGGCATGAAATTCAGGGTATGAGTTTCAGGGCAGAAGATTAAGGGCAGGCGATTCAGGGCATGAGTTTCAGGTCTGGAGATTCAGGGCAGGAGTTTCAGGGCTGGAGTTTCTGTGCATGGTATTCAGTGCATTAGTTTCAGGGCAGGAGATTCAGGGCAGGAGTTTCAGGGCATGAGATTCAGGGCATGAGTTTCAGTTCAGGTCTTTCAGTGCAGGAGATTCAGGGCATGCGTGTCAGTGCAGGAGATTCAGTGTAGGAGTTTCAGGGCATGAGATTCAAGGCAGTGGTTTCAGGGCTTGAGATTCAGGGCAGGAGTTTCAGGGCATGAGATTCAGGGCATGAGATTCAGGGCAGGAGATTCAGGACAGGTGTTTCAGGGCAGGATTTTCAGGGCTTGAGTTTCGGGGCATGAGATTCAGGGCATGCTTTTCAAGTCAGGAGATTCAGCGCAAGGGTTTCACGGCATGAGATTCAGGCAATAAGTTTCAGGGCAGGAATTTCAGGGCAGGAGATTCAGGGCATGAGTTTCAGGGCAGGGGTTTCAGTGCAGGAGTTTCAGGGTATGAGATTCAGGGCATGAGTTTCAGGGCAGGAGATTCAGGGCAGGATTTTTAGGGCAGGAGATTCAGGGCAGCAGTTTCAAGGTATGAGATTCAGGGCATGAGATTCAGGACATGAGTTTCAGGGCAGGAGATTCAGGGCAGGAGTTTCAGGGCATGAGATTCAGGGCATGAGTTTCAGGGCAGGTGTTTCAGTGCAGCAGATTCAGGGTAGGAGTTTCAGGGCATGAGATTCAGGGAAAGAGCTTCAGGGCAGGAGATTCAGGGCAGGTGATTCAGTGCAGGAGTTTCAGAGCATGAGATTCTGGGCATGAGTTCCAGGTCAGGAGATTCAGGGCTGGAGTTTCAGGGCATGTGATTCATGGCATGAGTTTCAGGGCAGGAGATTCAGGACAGGAGTTTCAGTGCAGGAGTTTCAGGACATGTGATTCATGGCATTTTTTTCAGGGCAGGAGATTCAGGGCAGGAGTTTCAGGACATGAGATTCAGGGCATGAGTTTCAGGGCAGGAGATTCAGGACAGGAGTTTCAGGGCATGAGGTTCAGGGCTGTTGCTTCACGGCTTGAGATTCAGGGCAGGTGTTTCAGGGCATGAGATTCAGGGCATGAGATTCAGAACAGGAGATTCAGGACAGGAGTTCCAGGGCAGGAATTTCAGGGCATGAGATTCAGAGCCTGAGTTTCAGGGCAGGAGATTCAGGGCTGGAGATTCAGATTATGAGATTCAGGGCAGGAGATTCAGGGTATGACATTTAGGGCAGTAGATTCAGGGCTGGAGAATCAGTGCATGAGATTCAGGGCTTCAGTTTCAGGGCTGGAGTTTCTGGGCAAAACTTTCAGGGGATGAGTTTCAGGGCATTAGTTTCAAGTCATGAGATTCAGGGCAGTAGTTTCAGGGCATGAGATTCAGGGCATGACTTTCAGAGCAGGAGATTCAGGGCTGGAGTTTCAGGGCATATGATTCAATGCATGAGTTTCAGGGCAGGAGATTCGGGGCAGGAGTTTCAGGGCATGTGATTCGGGGCATTAGTTTAAGGGCAGGAGATTCAAGGCTGGAGTTTCAGGGCAGGAGATTCAGGGCAGGAGATTCAGGTCAGGAGATTCAGGGCATGAGATTCAGGGCATCAGTTTCAGGGCCTGAGTTTCAGGGCAGGAGATTCAGGTTATGCGATTCAGGGCAGGAGATTCAGGATATGAGATTTAGGGCAGTAGATTCAGGGCTGGAGATTCAGGGCATGAGATTCAGGGCTTCAGTTTCAGGGCTGGAGTTTCTGGGCAAAACATTCAGGGGATGAGTTTCAGGGCATTAGTTTCAAGGCATGAGATTCAGGGCAGTCGTTTCAGGGCATGAGATACAGGGCATGAGTTTCAGGGCAGGAGATTCAGGGCTGGAGTTTCAGGGCATATGATTCAGGGCATGATTTTCAGGGCAGGATATTCGGGGCAGGAGTTTCAGGGCATGTGATTCAGGACATTACTTTAAGGGCAGGAGATTCAGGGCTGGAGTTTCAGGGCTGGAGATTCAGGGCATGAGATTCAGGGCAGGAGTTCAGAGCAGGAGATTCAGGACAGGAGTTTCAGGGCATGAGATTCAAGGCTGTGGTTTCACGGCTTGAGATTCAGGGCAGGTGTTTCACGGCATGAGATTCAGGGCATGAGATTCAGAGCAGGAGATTCAGGACAGGAGTTTCAGGGCAGGAGTTTCAGGGCAGGAGATTCAGGGCCTGAGTTTCAGGGCAGGAGATTCAGGGCAGGAGATTCTGGTTATGAGATTCAGGGCTGGAGATTCAGGGCATGAGATTCAGGGCTTCAGTTTCAGGGCTGGAGTTTCTGGGCAAAACTTTGGGGGGATGAGTTTTAGGGCATTAGTGTCAAGGCATGAGATTCAGTGCAGTAGTTTCAGGGCATGAGATTCACGGCTGTGGTTTCACGGCTTGAGATTCAGGGCAGGTGTTTCAGGGCATGAGATTCAGGGTATGAGATTCAGAGCAGGAGATTCAGGACAGGAGTTTCAGGGCAGGAGTTTCAGGGCATGAGATTCAGGACCTGAGTTACAGGGCAGGAGATTCAGGACAGGAAATTCAGGTTATGAGATTCAGGGCAGGAGATTCAGGGTATGAGATTCAGGGCAGTAGATTCAGGGCTGGAGATTCAGGGCATGAGATTCTGGGCTTCAGTTTCAGGGCTGAAGTTTCTGTGCAAAACTTTCAGGGGATGAGTTTCAGGGCATTAGTTTCAAGGCATGAGATTCAGGGCAGTAGTTTCAGGGCATGAAATTCAGGGCATGAGTTTCAGGTTAGGAGATTCAGGGCTGGAGCTTCAGGGCATATGATTCAGGGCATGAGTTTCAGGGCAGGAGATTCTGGGCAGACGTTTCAGGGCATGTGATTCAGGACATTAGTTTAAGGGCAGGAGATTCAGGGCTGGAGATTCAGATTATGAGATTCAGGCTGGAGATTCAGGGTATGAGATTTAGGGCAGTAGATTCAGGGCTGGAGAATCAGTGCATGAGATTCAGGGCTTCAGTTTCAGGGCTGGAGTTTCTGGGCAAATCTTTCAGGGGATGAGTTTCAGGGCATTAGTTTCAAGGGATGAGATTCAGGGCAGTAGTTTCAGGGCATGAGATTCAGGGCATGACTTTCAGAGCAGGAGATTCAGGACTGGAGTTTCAGGGCATATGATTCAATGCATGAGTTTCAGGGCAGGAGATTCGGGGCAGGAGTTTCAGGGCATGTGATTCGGGGCATTAGTTTAAGGGCAGGACATTCAAGGCTGGAGTTTCAGGGCAGGAGATGCAGGGCAGGAGATTCAGGTCAGGAGATTCAGGGCATGAGATTCAGGGCATGAGTTTCAGGGCCTGAGTTTCAGGGCAGGAGATTCAGGTTATGAGATTCAGGGCAGGAGATTCAGGGTATGAGATTTAGGGCAGTAGATTCAGGGCATGAGTTTCAGTTCAGGTCTTTCAATGCAGGAGATTCAGGGCTGGAGTTTCAGGGCATATGATTCAGGGCATGATTTTCAGGGCAGGATATTCGGGGCAGGAGTTTCAGGGCATGTGATTCAGTACATTACTTTAAGGGCAGGATTTCAGGGCTGGAGTTTCAGGGCTGGAGATTCAGGGCATGAGAATCAGGCAGGAGATTCAGGGTATGAGATTTAGGGCAGTAGATTCAGGGCTGGAGAATCAGTGCATGAGATTCAGGGCTTCAGTTTCAGGGCTGGAGTTTCTGGGCAAAACTTTCAGGGGATGAGTTTCAGGGCATTAGTTTCAAGGCATGAGATTCAGGGCAGTCGTTTCAGGGCATGAGATACAGGGCATGAGTTTCAGGGCAGGAGATTCAGGGCTGGAGTTTCAGGGCATATGATTCAGGGCATGATTTTCAGGGCAGGATATTCGGGGCAGGAGTTTCAGGGCATGTGATTCAGTACATTACTTTAAGGGCAGGATTTCAGGGCTGGAGTTTCAGGGCTGGAGATTCAGGGCATCAGATTCAGGGCAGGAGTTCAGAGCAGGAGATTCAGGACAGGAGTTTCAGGGCAGCAGATTCAGGGCAGGAGTTTCAGTGCAGGAGTTTCATGGCGTCTGATTCATGGCATATTTTTCAGGGCAGGAGTTTCAGGACATGAGATTCAGGGCATGAGTTTCAGGGCAGGAGATTCAGGACAGGAGTATCAGGGCATGAGATTCAGAACATGAGATTCAGAGCAGGAGATTCTGGACAGGAGTTTCAGGGCAGGAGATTCAAGGCCTGAGTTTCAGGGCAGGAGATTCAGGGCAGGAGATTCTGGTTATGAGATTCAGGGCTGGAGATTCAGGGCATGAGATTCAGGGCTTCAGTTTCAGGGCTGGAGATTCTGGGCAAAACTTTCAGGGGATGAGTTTTAGGGCATTAGTTTCAAGGCATGAGATTCAGGGCAGTAGTTTCAGGGCATGAGATTCACGGCTGTGGTTTCACGGCTTGAGATTCAGGGCAGGTGTTTCAGGGCATGAGATTCAGGGCATGAGATTCAGAGCAGGAGATTCAGGACAGGAGTTTCAGGGCAGGAGTTTCAGGGCATGAGATTCAGGGCCTGAGTTTCAGGGCAGGAGATTCAGGACAGGAGATTCAGGTTATGAGATTCAGGGCAGGCGATTCAGGGTATGAGATTCAGGGCAGTAGATTCAGGGCTGGAGATTCAGGCAGGAGTTTCAGGGCATGAGATTCAGGGCATGAGTTTCAGGGCAGGTGTTTCAGTGCAGGAGATTCAGGGTAGGAGTTTCAGGGCATGAGATTCAGGGCATGAGTTTCAGGGCAGGAGATTCAGGACAGGAGTTTCAGGGCATGAGATTCAGGGCTTCAGTTTCAGGGCTGGAGAATCAGTGCATGAGATTCAGCGCTTCAGTTTCAGGGCTGGAGTTTCTGGGCAAAACTTTCAGGGGATGAGTTTCAGGGCATTGGTTTCAAGGCATGAGATTCAGGGCAGTAGTTTCAGGGCATGAGATTCAGGGCATGACTTTCAGAGCAGGAGATTCAGGGCTGGAGTTTCAGGGCATATGATTCAATGTATGAGTTTCAGGGCAGGAGATTCGGGGCAGGAGCTTCAGGGCATGTGATTCGGGGCATTAGTTTAAGGCCGGAGATTCAGGGCTGGAGTTTCAGGGCAGGAGATTCAGGGCAGGAGATTCAGGTCAGGAGATTCAGGGCATGAGATTCAGGGCATGGGATTCAGGGCCTGAGTTTCAGGGCATGAGATTCAGGACAGGATTTTTAGGGCAGGAGATTCAGGGCAGCAGTTTCAAGGTATGAGATTCAGGGCATGAGATTCAGGGCAGTAGTTTCAGGGCATGAGATTCAGGGCATGACTTTCAGAGTAGGAGATTCAGGGCTGGAGTTTCAGGGCATATGATTCAATGTATGAGTTTCAGGGCAGGAGATTCGGGACAGGAGCTTCAGGGCATGTGATTCGGGGCATTAGTTTAAGGCCGGAGATTCAGGGCTGGAGTTTCAGGGCAGGAGATTCAGGGCAGGAGATTCAGGTCAGGAGATTCAGGGCATGAGATTCAGGGCATGAGTTTCAGGGCCTGAGTTTCAGGGCAGGAGATTCAGGTTATGAGATTCAGGGTATGAGATTTAGGGCAGTAGATTCAGGGCATGAGAATCAGTTCAGGTCTTTCAATGCAGGAGATTCAGGGCATGAGATTCAGGGCAGGAGTTCAGGGCATGAGATTCAGGGCATGAGTGTCAGGGCAGGAGATTCTGGGCATGCGATTCAGGGCCGGAGTTTCATGGTTGGAGATTCCGGGCAGCAGATTCAGTGCAGGAGTTTTAGGGCATGGGATTCAGGGCAGGAGTTTCAGGGCATGAGATCCAGGACAGGATTTTTAGGGCAGGAGATTCAGCGCAGCAGTTTCAAGGTATGAGATTCAGGGCATGAGATTCAGGACATGAGTTTCAGGGCAGGAGATTCAGGGCAGGAGATTCAGGGCAGGAGTTTCAGGGCATGAGATTCAGGGCATGAGTTTCAGGGCAGGAGATCCAGGGCAGGAGTTCAGGGCATGAGATTCAGGGCATGAGGTTCAGGGCAGGAGATTCAGGGCATGTAATTCGGGGCATTAGTTTAAGGGCAGGAGATTCAAGGCTGGAGTTTCAGGGCAGGAGATTCAGGGCAGGCGATTCAGGTCAGGAGATTCAGGGCATGAGATTCAGGGCATGTGTTTCAGGGCCTGAGTTTCAGGGCAGGAGATTCAGGTTTTGAGATTCAGGGCAGGAGATTCAGGGTATGAGATTTAGGGCAGTAGATTCAGGGCTGGAGATTCAGGGCATGAGATTCAGGGCTTCAGTTTCAGGCCTGGAGTTTCTGGGCAAAACTTTCAGAGGATGAGCTTCAGGGCATTAGTTTCAAGGCATGAGATTCTGGGCAGTATTTTCAGGGCATGAGATACAGGGCATGAGTTTCAGGGCAGGAGATTCAGGGCTGGAGTTTCAGGGCATATGATTCAGGGCATGATTTTCAGGGCAGGATATTAGGGGCAGGAGTTTCAGGGCATGTGATTCCGGACATTACTTTAAGGGCAGGATTTCAGGGCTGGAGTTTCAGGGCTGGAGATTCAGGGCCTGAGATTCAGGGCAGATGTTCAGAGCAGGAGATTCAGGACAGGAGTTTCTGGGCAGCAGATTCAGGGCAGGAGTGTCAGTGCAGGAGTTTCATGGCGTTTGATTCATGGCATTTTTTTCAGGGCAGGAGATTCAGGGCAGGAGTTTCAGGACATGAGATTCAGGGCATGAGTTTCAGGGCAGGAGATTCAGGACAGGAGTTTCAGGGCATGAGATTCAAGGCTGTGGTTTCACGGCTTGAGATTCAGGGCAGGTGTTTCACGGCATGAGATTCAGGGCATGAGATTCAGAGCAGGAGATTCAGGACAGGAGTTTCAGGGCTGGAGTTTCAGGGCAGGAGATTCTGGTTATGAGATTCAGGGCTGGAGATTCAGGGTATGAGATTGAAGGCTTCAGTTTCAGGGCTGGAGTTTCTGGGCAAAACTTTCAGGGGATGAGTTTTAGGGCATTAGTTTCACGGCTTGAGATTCAGGGCAGGTGTTTCAGGGCATGAGATTCAGGGCATGAGATTCAGAGCAGGAGATTCAGGACAGGAGTTTCAGGGCAGCAGTTTCAGGGCATGAGATTCAGGGCCTGAGTTTCAGGGCAGGAGATTCAGGACAGGAGATTCAGGTTATGAGATTCAGGGCAGGAGATTCAGGGTATGAGGTTCAGGGCAGTAGATTCAGGGCTGGAGATTCAGGGCAGGAGTTTCAGGGCATCAGATTCAGGGCATGATTTTCGGGCAAGTGTTTCAGTGCAGGAGATTCAGGGCAGGAGTTTCAGGACATGAGATTCAGGGCATGAGTTTCAGGGCAGGAGATTCAGGGCAGGAGTTTCAGGACATGAGATTCAGGGCATGAGTTTCAGGGCATGAGATTCAGGGCATGAGATTCAGAGCAGGAGATTCAGGACAGGAGTTTCAGGGCAGGAGTTTCAGGGCATGAGATTCAGGGCCTGAGTTTCAGGGCAGGAGATTCAGGACAGGAAATTCAGGTTATGAGATTCAGGGCAGGAGATTCAGGGTATGAGATTCAGGGCAGTAGATTCAGGGCTGGAGATTCAGGGCATGAGATTCTGGGCTTCAGTTTCAGGGCTGAAGTTTCTGTGCAAAACTTTCAGGGGATGAGTTTCAGGGCATTAGTTTCAAGGCATGAGATTTTGGGCAGTAGTTTCAGGGCATGAGATTCAGGGCATGAGTTTCAGGGTAGGAGATTCAGGGCTGGAGCTTCAGGGCATATGATTCAGGGCATGAGTTTCAGGGCAGGAGATTCGGGGCAGACGTTTCAGGGCATCTGATTCAGGACATTAGTTTAAGGGCAGGAGATTCAGGGCTGGAGATACAGATTATGAGATTCAGGCTGTAGATTCAGGGTATGAGATTTAGGGCAGTAGATTCAGGGCTGGAGAATCAGTGCATGAGATTCAGGGCTTCAGTTTCAGGGCTGGAGTTTCTGGGCAAAACTTTCAGGGGATGAGTTTCAGGGCATTAGTTTCAAGGCATGAGATTCAGGGCAGTAGTTTCAGGGCATGAGATTCAGGGCATGACTTTCAGAGCAGGAGATTCAGGGCTGGAGTTTCAGGGCATATGATTCAATGCATGAGTTTCAGGGCAGGAGATTCTGGGCAGGAGTTTCAGGGCATGTGATTCGGGGCATTAGTTTAAGGGCAGGAGATTCAAGGCTGGAGTTTCAGGGCAGGAGATTCAGATCAGGAGATTCAGGGCATGAGATTCAGGGCATGAGTTTCAGGGCCTGAGTTTCAGGGCAGGAGATTCAGGTTATGAGATTCAGGGCAGGAGATTCAGGGTATGAGATTTAGGGCAGTAGATTCAGGGCATGAGTTTCAGTTCAGGTCTTTCAATGCAGGAGATTCAGGGCTGGAGTTTCAGGGCATATGATTCAGGGCATGATTTTCAGGGCAGGATATTCGGGGCAGGAGTTTCAGGGCATGTGATTCAGTACATTACTTTAAGGGCAGGATTTCAGGGCTGGAGTTTCAGGGCTGGAGATTCAGGGCATGAGATTCAGGCAGGAGATTCAGGGTATGAGATTTAGGGCAGTAGATTCAGGGCTGGAGAATCAGTGCATGAGATTCAGGGCTTCAGTTTCAGGGCTGGAGTTTCTGGGCAAAACTTTCAGGGGATGAGTTTCAGGGCATTAGTTTCAAGGCATGAGATTCAGGGCAGTCGTTTCAGGGCATGAGATACAGGGCATGAGTTTCAGGGCAGGAGATTCAGGGCATGATTTTCAGGGCAGGATATTCGGGGCAGGAGTTTCAGGGCATGTGATTCAGTACATTACTTTAAGGGCAGGATTTCAGGGCTGGAGTTTCAGGGCTGGAGATTCAGGGCATGAGATTCAGGGCAGGAGTTCAGAGCAGGAGATTCAGGACAGGAGTTTCAGGGCAGCAGATTCAGGGCAGGAGTTTCAGTGCAGGAGTTTCATGGCGTCTGATTCATGGCATATTTTTCAGGGCAGGAGTTTCAGGACATGAGATTCAGGGCATGAGTTTCAGGGCAGGAGATTCAGGACAGGAGTTTCAGGGCATGAGATTCAGAGCATGAGATTCAGAGCAGGAGATTCTGGACAGGAGTTTCAGGGCTGGAGTTTCAGGGCAGGAGATTCAGGGCCTGAGTTTCAGGGCAGGAGATTCAGGGCAGGAGATTCTGGTTATGAGATTCAGGGCTGGAGATTCAGGGCATGAGATTCAGGGCTTCAGTTTCAGGGCTGGAGTTTCTGGGCAAAACTTTGAGGGGATGAGTTTTAGGGCATTAGTTTCAAGGAATGAGATTCAGGGCAGTAGTTTCAGGGCATGAGATTCAGGGCATGAGATTCAGGGCCTGAGTTTCAGGGCAGGAGATTCAGGACAGGAGATTCAGGTTATGAGATTCAGGGCAGGAGATTCAGTGTATGAGATTCAGGGCAGTAGATTCAGGGCTGGAGATTCAGGGCAGGAGTTTCAGGGCAGGAGTTTCAGGGCATGAGATTCAGGGCCTGAGTTTCAGGGCAGGAGATTCAGGACAGGAGATTCAGGTTATGAGATTCAGGGCAGGAGATTCAGGGTATGAGATTCAGGGCAGTAGATTCAGGGCTGGAGATTCAGGGCAGGAGTTTCAGGGCATGAGATTCAGGGCAGGTGTTTCAGTGCAGGAGATTCAGGGTAGGAGTTTCAGGGCATGAGATTCAGGGCATGAGTTTCAGGGCAGGAGATTCAGGACAGGAGTTTCAGGGCATGAGATACAGGGCTTCAGTTTCAGGGCTGGAGTTTCTGGGCAAAACTTTCAGGGGATGAGTTTCAGGGCATTAGTTTCAAGGCATGAGATTCAGGGCAGTCGTTTCAGGGCATGAGTTTCAGGGTAGGAGATTCAGGGCTGGAGCTTCAGGGCATATGATTCAGGGCATGAGTTTCAAGGCAGGAGATTCGGGGCAGAAGTTTCAGGGCATGTGATTCAGGACATTAGTTTAAGGGCAGGAGATTCAGGGCTGGAGATTCAGATTATGAGATTCAGGCAGGAGATTCAGGGTATGAGATTTAGGGCAGTAGCTTCAGGGCTGGAGAATCAGTGCATGAGATTCAGCGCTTCAGTTTCAGGGCTGGAGTTTCTGGGCAAAACTTTCAGGGGATGAGTTTCAGGGCATTGGTTTCAAGGCATGAGATTCAGGGCAGTAGTTTCAGGGCATGAGATTCAGGGCATGACTTTCAGAGCAGGAGATTCAGGGCTGGAGTTTCAGGGCATATGATTCAATGTATGAGTTTCAGGGCAGGAGATTCGGGGCAGGAGCTTCAGGGCATGTGATTCGGGGCATTAGTTTAAGGCAGGAGATTCAGGGCTGGAGTTTCAGGGCAGGAGATTCAGGGCAGGAGATTCAGGTCAGGAGATTCAGGGCATGAGATTCAGGGCATGAGTTTCAGGGCCTGAGTTTCAGGGCAGGAGATTCAGGTTATGAGATTCAGGGTATGAGATTTAGGGCAGTAGATTCAGGGCATGAGAATCAGTTCAGGTCTTTCAATGCAGGAGATTCAGGGCATGAGATTCAGGGCAGGAGTTCAGGGCATGTAATTCGGGGCATTAGTTTAAGGGCAGGAGATTCAAGGCTGGAGTTTCAGGGCAGGAGATTCAGGGCAGGCGATTCAGGTCAGGAGATTCAGGGCAGGAGATTCAGGTTTTGAGATTCAGGGCAGGAGATTCAGGGTATGAGATTTAGGGCAGTAGATTCAGGGCTGGAGATTCAGGGCATGAGATTCAGGGCTTCAGTTTCAGGCCTGGAGTTTCTGGGCAAAACTTTCAGGGGATGAGCTTCAGGGCATTAGTTTCAAGGCATGAGATTCAGGGCAGTCGTTTCAGGCATGAGATACAGGGCATGAGTTTTCAGGGCAGGAGATTCAGGGCTGGAGTTTCAGGGCACATGATTCAGGGCATGATTTTCAGGGCAGGATATTAGGGGCAGGAGTTTCAGGGCATGTGATTCCGGACATTACTTTAAGGGCAGGATTTCAGGGCTGGAGTTTCAGGGCTGGAGATTCAGGGCCTGAGATTCAGGGCAGATGTTCAGAGCAGGAGATTCAGGACAGAGTTTCTGGGCAGCAGATTCAGGGCAGGAGTGTCAGTGCAGGAGTTTCATGGCGTTTGATTCATGGCATTTTTTTCAGGGCAGGAGATTCAGGGCAGGAGTTTCAGGACATGAGATTCAGGGCATGAGTTTCAGGGCAGGAGATTCAGGACAGGAGTTTCAGGGCATGAAATTCAAGGCTGTGGTTTCACGGCTTGAGATTCAGGGCAGGTGTTTCACGGCATGAGATTCAGGGCATGAGATTCAGAGCAGGAGATTCAGGACAGGAGTTTCAGGGCTGGAGTTTCAGGGCAGGAGATTCTGGTTATGAGATTCAGGGCTGGAGATTCAGGGTATGAGATTCAAGGCTTCAGTTTCAGGGCTGGAGTTTCTGGGCAAAACTTTCAGGGGATGAGTTTTAGGGCATTAGTTTCACGGCTTGAGATTCAGGGCAGGTGTTTCAGGGCATGAGATTCAGGGCATGAGATTCAGAGCAGAGTTTCTGGACAGGAGTTTCAGGGCAGCAGTTTCAGGGCATGAGATTCAGGGCCTGAGTTTCAGGGCAGGAGATTCAGGACAGGAGATTCAGGTTATGAGATTCAGGGCAGGAGATTCAGGGTATGAGGTTCAGGGCAGTAGATTCAGGGCTGGAGATTCAGGGCAGGAGTTTTCAGGGCATGAGATTCAGGGCATGATTTTCGGGCAGGTGTTTCAGTGCAGGAGATTCAGGGCAGGAGTTTCAGGACATGAGATTCAGGGCATGAGTTTCAGGGCAGGAGATTCAGGACAGGAGTTTCAGGGCATGAGATTCAGGGCTTCAGTTTCAGGGCTGGAGTTTCTGGGCAAAACTTTTAGGGGATGAGTTTCAGGTCATTAGTTTCAAGGCATGAGATTCAGGGCAGTCGTTTCAGGGCATGAGATTCAGGGCATGAGTTTCAGGGTAGGAGATTCAGGGCTGGAGCTTCAGGGCATATGATTCAGGGCAGGAGTTTCAGGGCAGGAGATTCGGGGCAGAAGTTTTCAGGGCATGTGATTCAGGACATTAGTTGAAGGGCAGGAGTTTCAGGGCAGGAGATTCAGGGCTGGAGTTTCAGGGCATATGATTCAGGGCATGATTTTCAGGGCAGGATATTCGGGGCAGGAGTTTCAGGGCATGTGATTCAGTACATTACTTTAAGGGCAGGATTTCAGGGCTGGAGTTTCAGGGCTGGAGATTCAGGGCATCAGATTCAGGGCAGGAGTTCAGAGCAGGAGATTCAGGGACAGGAGTTTCAGGGCAGCAGATTCAGGGCAGGAGTTTCAGTGCAGGAGTTCATGGCGTCTGATTCATGGCATATTTTTCAGGGCAGGAGTTTCAGGACATGAGATTCAGGGCATGAGTTTCAGGGCAGGAGATTCGGGACAGGAGTATCAGGGCATGAGATTCAGAACATGAGATTCAGAGCAGGAGATTCTGGACAGGAGTTTCAGGGCAGGAGATTCAAGGCCTGAGTTTCAGGGCAGGAGATTCAGGGCAGGAGATTCTGGTTATGAGATTCAGGGCTGGAGATTCAGGGCATGAGATTCAGGGCTTCAGTTTCAGGGCTGGAGATTCTGGGCAAAACTTTCAGGGGATGAGTTTTAGTGGCATTAGTTTCAAGGCATGAGATTCAGGGCAGTAGTTTCAGGGCATGAGATTCACGGCTGTGGTTTCACGGCTTGAGATTCAGGGCAGGTGTTTCAGGGCATGAGATTCAGGGCATGAGATTCAGAGCAGGAGATTCAGGACAGGAGTTTCAGGGCAGGAGTTTCAGGGCATGAGATTCAGGGCCTGAGTTTCAGGGCAGGAGATTCAGGACAGGAGATTCAGGTTATGAGATTCAGGGCAGGTGATTCAGGGTATGAGATTCAGGGCAGTAGATTCAGGGCTGGAGATTCAGGCAGGAGTTTCAGGGCATGAGATTCAGGGCATGAGTTTCAGGGCAGGTGTTTCAGTGCAGGAGATTCAGGGTAGGAGTTTCAGGGCATGAGATTCAGGGCATGAGTTTCAGGGCAGGAGATTCAGGACAGGAGTTTCAGGGCATGAGATTCAGGGCTTCAGTTTCAGGGCTGGAGAATCAGTGCATGAGATTCAGCGCTTCAGTTTTCAGGGCTGGAGTTTCTGGGCAAAACTTTCAGGGGATGAGTTTCAGGGCATTTTTTTTCAAGGCATGAGATTCAGGGCAGTAGTTTCAGGGCATGAGATTCAGGGCATGACTTTCAGAGCAGGAGATTCAGGGCTGGAGTTTCAGGGCATATGATTCAATGTATGAGTTTCAGGGCAGGAGATTCGGGGCAGGAGCTTCAGGGCATGTGATTCGGGGCATTAGTTTAAGGCCGGAGATTCAGGGCTGGAGTTTCAGGGCAGGAGATTCAGGGCAGGAGATTCAGGTCAGGAGATTCAGGGCATGAGATTCAGGGCATGGGATTCAGGGCCTGAGTTTCAGGGCATGAGATTCAGGACAGGATTTTTAGGGCAGGAGATTCAGGGCAGCAGTTTCAAGGTATGAGATTCAGGGCATGAGATTCAGGGCAGTAGTTTCAGGGCATGAGATTCAGGGCATGACTTTCAGAGTAGGAGATTCAGGGCTGGAGTTTCAGGGCATATGATTCAATGTATGAGTTTCAGGGCAGGAGATTCGGGACAGGAGCTTCAGGGCATGTGATTCGGGGCATTAGTTTAAGGCCGGAGATTCAGGGCTGGAGTTTCAGGGCAGGAGATTCAGGGCAGGAGATTCAGGTCAGGAGATTCAGGGCATGAGATTCAGGGCATGAGTTTCAGGGCCTGAGTTTCAGGGCAGGAGATTCAGGTTATGAGATTCAGGGTATGAGATTTAGGGCAGTAGATTCAGGGCATGAGAATCAGTTCAGGTCTTTCAATGCAGGAGATTCAGGGCATGAGATTCAGGGCAGGAGTTCAGGGCATGAGATTCAGGGCATGAGTGTCAGGGCAGGAGATTCTGGGCATGCGATTCAGGGCCGGAGTTTCATGGTTGGAGATTCCGGGCAGCAGATTCAGTGCAGGAGTTTTAGGGCATGGGATTCAGGGCAGGAGTTTCAGGGCATGAGATCCAGGACAGGATTTTTAGGGCAGGAGATTCAGCGCAGCAGTTTCAAGGTATGAGATTCAGGGCATGAGATTCAGGACATGAGTTTCAGGGCAGGAGATTCAGGGCAGGAGATTCAGGGCAGGAGTTTCAGGGCATGAGATTCAGGGCATGAGTTTCAGGGCAGGAGATCCAGGGCAGGAGTTCAGGGCATGAGATTCAGGGCATGAGGTTCAGGGCAGGAGATTCAGGGCATGTAATTCGGGGCATTAGTTTAAGGGCAGGAGATTCAAGGCTGGAGTTTCAGGGCAGGAGATTCAGGGCAGGCGATTCAGGTCAGGAGATTCAGGGCATGAGATTCAGGGCATGTGTTTCAGGGCCTGAGTTTCAGGGCAGGAGATTCAGGTTTTGAGATTCAGGGCAGGAGATTCAGGGTATGAGATTTAGGGCAGTAGATTCAGGGCTGGAGATTCAGGGCATGAGATTCAGGGCTTCAGTTTCAGGCCTGGAGTTTCTGGGCAAAACTTTCAGGGGATGAGCTTCAGGGCATTAGTTTCAGGGCATGTGATTCCGGACATTACTTTAAGGGCAGGATTTCAGGGCTGGAGTTTCAGGGCTGGAGATTCAGGGCAGATGTTCAGAGCAGGAGATTCAGGACAGGAGTTTCTGGGCAGCAGATTCAGGGCAGGAGTGTCAGTGCAGGAGTTTCATGGCGTTTGATTCATGGCATTTTTTTCAGGGCAGGAGATTCAGGGCAGGAGTTTCAGGACATGAGATTCAGGGCATGAGTTTCAGGGCAGGAGATTCAGGACAGGAGTTTCAGGGCATGAGATTCAAGGCTGTGGTTTCACGGCTTGAGATTCAGGGCAGGTGTTTCACGGCATGAGATTCAGGGCATGAGATTCAGAGCAGGAGATTCAGGACAGGAGTTTCAGGGCTGGAGTTTCAGGGCAGGAGATTCTGGTTATGAGATTCAGGGCTGGAGATTCAGGGTATGAGATTCAAGGCTTCAGTTTCAGGGCTGGAGTTTCTGGGCAAAACTTTCAGGGGGATGAGTTTTAGGGCATTAGTTTCACGGCTTGAGATTCAGGGCAGGTGTTTCAGGGCATGAGATTCAGGGCCTGAGTTTCAGGGCAGGAGATTCAGGACAGGAGATTCAGGTTATGAGATTCAGGGCAGGAGATTCAGGGTATGAGGTTCAGGGCAGTAGATTCAGGGCTGGAGATTCAGGGCAGGAGTTTCAGGGCATCAGATTCAGGGCATGATTTTCGGGCAAGTGTTTCAGTGCAGGAGATTCAGGGCAGGAGTTTCAGGACATGAGATTCAGGGCATGAGTTTCAGGGCAGGAGATTCAGGGCAGGAGTTTCAGGACATGAGATTCAGGGCATGAGTTTCAGGGCATGAGATTCAGGGCATGAGATTCAGAGCAGGAGATTCAGGACAGGAGTTTCAGGGCAGGAGTTTCAGGGCATGAGATTCAGGGCCTGAGTTTCAGGGCAGGAGATTCAGGACAGGAAATTCAGGTTATGAGATTCAGGGCAGGAGATTCAGGGTATGAGATTCAGGGCAGTAGATTCAGGGCTGGAGATTCAGGGCATGAGATTCTGGGCTTCAGTTTCAGGGCTGAAGTTTCTGTGCAAAACTTTCAGGGGATGAGTTTTAGGGCATTAGTTTCACGGCTTGAGATTCAGGGCAGGGTGTTTCAGGGCATGAGATTCAGGGCATGAGTTTCAGGGTAGGAGATTCAGGGCTGGAGCTTCAGGGCATATGATTCAGGGCATGAGTTTCAGGGCAGGAGATTCGGGGCAGACGTTTCAGGGCATCTGATTCAGGACATTAGTTTAAGGGCAGGAGATTCAGGGCTGGAGATTCAGATTATGAGATTCAGGCTGGAGATTCAGGGTATGAGATTTAGGGCAGTAGATTCAGGGCTGGAGAATCAGTGCATGAGATTCAGGGCTTCAGTTTCAGGGCTGGAGTTTCTGGGCAAAACTTTCAGGGGATGAGTTTCAGGGCATTAGTTTCAAGGCATGAGATTCAGGGCAGTAGTTTCAGGGCATGAGATTCAGGGCATGACTTTCAGAGCAGGAGATTCAGGGCTGGAGTTTCAGGGCATATGATTCAATGCATGAGTTTCAGGGCAGGAGATTCTGGGCAGGAGTTTCAGGGCATGTGATTCGGGGCATTAGTTTAAGGGCAGGAGATTCAAGGCTGGAGTTTCAGGGCAGGAGATGCAGGGCAGGAGATTCAGGTCAGGAGATTCAGGGCATGAGATTCAGGGTATGAGTTTCAGGGCCTGAGTTTCAGGGCAGGAGATTCAGGTTATGAGATTCAGGGCAGGAGATTCAGGGTATGAGATTTAGGGCAATAGATTCAGGGCATGAGTTTCAGTTCAGGTCTTTCAATGCAGGAGATTCAGGGCTGGAGTTTCAGGGCATATGATTCAGGGCATGATTTTCAGGGCAGGATATTCGGGGCAGGAGTTTCAGGGCATGTGATTCAGTACATTACTTTAAGGGCAGGATTTCAGGGCTGGAGTTTCAGGGCTGGAGATTCAGGGCATGAGATTCAGGCAGGAGATTCAGGGTATGAGATTTAGGGCAGTAGATTCAGGGCTGGAGAATCAGTGCATGAGATTCAGGGCTAGAGTTTCAGGGGCTGGAGTTTCTGGGCAAAACTTTCAGGGGATGAGTTTCAGGGCATTAGTTTCAAGGCATGAGATTCAGGGCAGTCGTTTCAGGGCATGAGATACAGGGCATGAGTTTCAGGGCAGGAGATTCAGGGCTGGAGTTTCAGGGCATATGATTCAGGGCATGATTTTCAGGCAGGATATTCGGGGCAGGAGTTTCAGGGCATGTGATTCAGTACATTACTTTAAGGGCAGGATTTCAGGGCTGGAGTTTCAGGGCTGGAGATTCGGGGCATGAGATTCAGGGCAGGAGTTCAGAGCAGGAGATTCAGGACAGGAGTTTCAGGGCAGCAGATTCAGGGCAGGAGTTTCAGTGCAGGAGTTTCATGGCGTCTGATTCATGGCATATTTTTCAGGGCAGGAGTTTCAGGACATGAGATTCAGGGCATGAGTTTCAGGGCAGGAGATTCAGGACAGGAGTTTCAGGGCATGAGATTCAGAGCATGAGATTCAGAGCAGGAGATTCTGGACAGGAGTTTCAGGGCTGGAGTTTCAGGGCAGGAGATTCAGGGCCTGAGTTTCAGGGCAGGAGATTCAGGGCAGGAGATTCAGGACAGGAGTTTCAGGGCATGAGATACAGGGCTTCAGTTTCAGGGCTGGAGTTTCTGGGCAAAACTTTCAGGGGATGAGTTTCAGGGCATTAGTTTCAAGGCATGAGATTCAGGGCAGTCGTTTCAGGGCATGAGTTTCAGGGTAGGAGATTCAGGGCTGGAGCTTCAGGGCATATGATTCAGGGCATGAGTTTCAAGGCAGGAGATTCGGGGCATGAGTTTCAGGGCAGGAGATTCAGGACAGGAGTTTCAGGGCATGAGATTCAGAGCATGAGATTCAGAGCAGGAGATTCTGGACAGGAGTTTCAGGGCTGGAGTTTCAGGGCAGGAGATTCAGGGCCTGAGTTTCAGGGCAGGAGATTCAGGGCAGGAGATTCTGGTTATGAGATTCAGGGCTGGAGATTCAGGGCATGAGATTCAGGGCTTCAGTTTCAGGGCTGGAGTTTCTGGGCAAAACTTTGAGGGGATGAGTTTTAGGGCATTAGTTTCAAGGAATGAGATTCAGGGCAGTAGTTTCAGGGCATGAGATTCAGGGCATGAGATTCAGGGCCTGAGTTTCAGGGCAGGAGATTCAGGACAGGAGATTCAGGTTATGAGATTCAGGGCAGGAGATTCAGTGTATGAGATTCAGGGCAGTAGATTCAGGGATGGAGATTCAGGGCAGGAGTTTCAGGGCAGGAGTTTCAGGGCATGAGATTCAGGGCCTGAGTTTCAGGACAGGAGATTCAGGTTATGAGATTCAGGGCAGGAGATTCAGGGTATGAGATTCAGGGCAGTAGATTCAGGGCTGGAGATTCAGGGCAGGAGTTTCAGGGCATGAGATTCAGGGCAGGTGTTTCAGTGCAGGAGATTCAGGGTAGGAGTTTCAGGGCATGACATTCAGGGCATGAGTTTCAGGGCAGGAGATTCAGGACAGGAGTTTCAGGGCATGAGATACAGGGCTTCAGTTTCAGGGCTGGAGTTTCTGGGCAAAACTTTCAGGGGATGAGTTTCAGGGCATTAGTTTCAAGGCATGAGATTCAGGGCAGTCGTTTCAGGGCATGAGTTTCAGGGTAGGAGATTCAGGGCTGGAGCTTCAGGGCATATGATTCAGGGCATGAGTTTCAAGGCAGGAGATTCGGGGCAGAAGTTTCAGGGCATGTGATTTAGGACATTAGTTTAAGGGCAGGAGATTCAGGGCTGGAGATTCAGATTATGAGATTCAGGCAGGAGATTCAGGGTATGAGATTTAGGGCAGTAGCTTCAGGGCTGGAGAATCAGTGCATGAGATTCAGCGCTTCAGTTTCAGGGCTGGAGTTTCTGGGCAAAACTTTCAGGGGATGAGTTTCAGGGCATTGGTTTCAAGGCATGAGATTCAGGGCAGTAGTTTCAGGGCATGAGATTCAGGGCATGACTTTCAGAGCAGGAGATTCAGGGCTGGAGTTTCAGGGCATATGATTCAATGTATGAGTTTCAGGGCAGGAGATTCGGGGCAGGAGCTTCAGGGCATGTGATTCGGGGCATTAGTTTAAGGCAGGAGATTCAGGGCTGGAGTTTCAGGGCAGGAGATTCAGGGCAGGAGATTCAGGTCAGGAGATTCAGGGCATGAGATTCAGGGCATGAGTTTCAGGGCCTGAATTTCAGGGCAGGAGATTCAGGTTATGAGATTCAGGGTATGAGATTTAGGGCAGTAGATTCAGGGCATGAGAATCAGTTCAGGTCTTTCAATGCAGGAGATTCAGGGCCTGAGTTTCAGGGCAGGAGATTCAGGTTATGAGATTCAGGGTATGAGATTTAGGGCAGTAGATTCAGGGCATGAGAATCAGTTCAGGTCTTTCAATGCAGGAGATTCAGGGCATGAGATTCAGGGCAGGAGTTCAGGGCATGAGATTCAGGGCATGAGTGTCAGGGCAGGAGATTCTGGGCATGCGATTCAGGGCCGGAGTTTCATGGTTGGAGATTCCGGGCAGCAGATTCAGTGCAGGAGTTTTAGGGCATGGGATTCAGGGCAGGAGTTTCAGGGCATGAGATCCAGGACAGGATTTTTAGGGCAGGAGATTCAGCGCAGCAGTTTCAAGGTATGAGATTCAGGGCATGAGATTCAGGACATGAGTTTCAGGGCAGGAGATTCAGGGCAGGAGATTCAGGGCAGGAGTTTCAGGGCATGAGATTCAGGGCATGAGTTTCAGGGCAGGAGATCCAGGGCAGGAGTTCAGGGCATGAGATTCAGGGCATGAGGTTCAGGGCAGGAGATTCAGGGCATGTAATTCGGGGCATTAGTTTAAGGGCAGGAGATTCAAGGCTGGAGTTTCAGGGCAGGAGATTCAGGGCAGGCGATTCAGGTCAGGAGATTCAGGGCATGAGATTCAGGGCATGTGTTTCAGGGCCTGAGTTTCAGGGCAGGAGATTCAGGTTTTGAGATTCAGGGCAGGAGATTCAGGGTATGAGATTTAGGGCAGTAGATTCAGGGCTGGAGATTCAGGGCATGAGATTCAGGGCTTCAGTTTCAGGCCTGGAGTTTCTGGGCAAAACTTTCAGAGGATGAGCTTCAGGGCATTAGTTTCAAGGCATGAGATTCTGGGCAGTATTTTCAGGGCATGAGATACAGGGCATGAGTTTCAGGGCAGGAGATTCAGGGCTGGAGTTTCAGGGCATATGATTCAGGGCATGATTTTCAGGGCAGGATATTAGGGGCAGGAGTTTCAGGGCATGTGATTCCGGACATTACTTTAAGGGCAGGATTTCAGGGCTGGAGTTTCAGGGCTGGAGATTCAGGGCCTGAGATTCAGGGCAGATGTTCAGAGCAGGAGATTCAGGACAGGAGTTTCTGGGCAGCAGATTCAGGGCAGGAGTGTCAGTGCAGGAGTTTCATGGCGTTTGATTCATGGCATTTTTTTCAGGGCAGGAGATTCAGGGCAGGAGTTTCAGGACATGAGATTCAGGGCATGAGTTTCAGGGCAGGAGATTCAGGACAGGAGTTTCAGGGCATGAGATTCAAGGCTGTGGTTTCACGGCTTGAGATTCAGGGCAGGTGTTTCACGGCATGAGATTCAGGGCATGAGATTCAGAGCAGGAGATTCAGGACAGGAGTTTCAGGGCTGGAGTTTCAGGGCAGGAGATTCTGGTTATGAGATTCAGGGCTGGAGATTCAGGGTATGAGATTGAAGGCTTCAGTTTCAGGGCTGGAGTTTCTGGGCAAAACTTTCAGGGGATGAGTTTTAGGGCATTAGTTTCACGGCTTGAGATTCAGGGCAGGTGTTTCAGGGCATGAGATTCAGGGCATGAGATTCAGAGCAGGAGATTCAGGACAGGAGTTTCAGGGCAGCAGTTTCAGGGCATGAGATTCAGGGCCTGAGTTTCAGGGCAGGAGATTCAGGACAGGAGATTCAGGTTATGAGATTCAGGGCAGGAGATTCAGGGTATGAGGTTCAGGGCAGTAGATTCAGGGCTGGAGATTCAGGGCAGGAGTTTCAGGGCATCAGATTCAGGGCATGATTTTCGGGCAAGTGTTTCAGTGCAGGAGATTCAGGGCAGGAGTTTCAGGACATGAGATTCAGGGCATGAGTTTCAGGGCAGGAGATTCAGGGCAGGAGTTTCAGGACATGAGATTCAGGGCATGAGTTTCAGGGCATGAGATTCAGGGCATGAGATTCAGAGCAGGAGATTCAGGACAGGAGTTTCAGGGCAGGAGTTTCAGGGCATGAGATTCAGGGCCTGAGTTTCAGGGCAGGAGATTCAGGACAGGAAATTCAGGTTATGAGATTCAGGGCAGGAGATTCAGGGTATGAGATTCAGGGCAGTAGATTCAGGGCTGGAGATTCAGGGCATGAGATTCTGGGCTTCAGTTTCAGGGCTGAAGTTTCTGTGCAAAACTTTCAGGGGATGAGTTTCAGGGCATTAGTTTCAAGGCATGAGATTTTGGGCAGTAGTTTCAGGGCATGAGATTCAGGGCATGAGTTTCAGGGTAGGAGATTCAGGGCTGGAGCTTCAGGGCATATGATTCAGGGCATGAGTTTCAGGGCAGGAGATTCGGGGCAGACGTTTCAGGGCATCTGATTCAGGACATTAGTTTAAGGGCAGGAGATTCAGGGCTGGAGATACAGATTATGAGATTCAGGCTGTAGATTCAGGGTATGAGATTTAGGGCAGTAGATTCAGGGCTGGAGAATCAGTGCATGAGATTCAGGGCTTCAGTTTCAGGGCTGGAGTTTCTGGGCAAAACTTTCAGGGGATGAGTTTCAGGGCATTAGTTTCAAGGCATGAGATTCAGGGCAGTAGTTTCAGGGCATGAGATTCAGGGCATGACTTTCAGAGCAGGAGATTCAGGGCTGGAGTTTCAGGGCATATGATTCAATGCATGAGTTTCAGGGCAGGAGATTCTGGGCAGGAGTTTCAGGGCATGTGATTCGGGGCATTAGTTTAAGGGCAGGAGATTCAAGGCTGGAGTTTCAGGGCAGGAGATTCAGATCAGGAGATTCAGGGCATGAGATTCAGGGCATGAGTTTCAGGGCCTGAGTTTCAGGGCAGGAGATTCAGGTTATGAGATTCAGGGCAGGAGATTCAGGGTATGAGATTTAGGGCAGTAGATTCAGGGCATGAGTTTCAGTTCAGGTCTTTCAATGCAGGAGATTCAGGGCTGGAGTTTCAGGGCATATGATTCAGGGCATGATTTTCAGGGCAGGATATTCGGGGCAGGAGTTTCAGGGCATGTGATTCAGTACATTACTTTAAGGGCAGGATTTCAGGGCTGGAGTTTCAGGGCTGGAGATTCAGGGCATGAGATTCAGGCAGGAGATTCAGGGTATGAGATTTAGGGCAGTAGATTCAGGGCTGGAGAATCAGTGCATGAGATTCAGGGCTTCAGTTTCAGGGCTGGAGTTTCTGGGCAAAACTTTCAGGGGATGAGTTTCAGGGCATTAGTTTCAAGGCATGAGATTCAGGGCAGTCGTTTCAGGGCATGAGATACAGGGCATGAGTTTCAGGGCAGGAGATTCAGGGCATGATTTTCAGGGCAGGATATTCGGGGCAGGAGTTTCAGGGCATGTGATTCAGTACATTACTTTAAGGGCAGGATTTCAGGGCTGGAGTTTCAGGGCTGGAGATTCAGGGCATGAGATTCAGGGCAGGAGTTCAGAGCAGGAGATTCAGGACAGGAGTTTCAGGGCAGCAGATTCAGGGCAGGAGTTTCAGTGCAGGAGTTTCATGGCGTCTGATTCATGGCATATTTTTCAGGGCAGGAGTTTCAGGACATGAGATTCAGGGCATGAGTTTCAGGGCAGGAGATTCAGGACAGGAGTTTCAGGGCATGAGATTCAGAGCATGAGATTCAGAGCAGGAGATTCTGGACAGGAGTTTCAGGGCTGGAGTTTCAGGGCAGGAGATTCAGGGCCTGAGTTTCAGGGCAGGAGATTCAGGGCAGGAGATTCTGGTTATGAGATTCAGGGCTGGAGATTCAGGGCATGAGATTCAGGGCTTCAGTTTCAGGGCTGGAGTTTCTGGGCAAAACTTTGAGGGGATGAGTTTTAGGGCATTAGTTTCAAGGAATGAGATTCAGGGCAGTAGTTTCAGGGCATGAGATTCAGGGCATGAGATTCAGGGCCTGAGTTTCAGGGCAGGAGATTCAGGACAGGAGATTCAGGTTATGAGATTCAGGGCAGGAGATTCAGTGTATGAGATTCAGGGCAGTAGATTCAGGGCTGGAGATTCAGGGCAGGAGTTTCAGGGCAGGAGTTTCAGGGCATGAGATTCAGGGCCTGAGTTTCAGGGCAGGAGATTCAGGACAGGAGATTCAGGTTATGAGATTCAGGGCAGGAGATTCAGGGTATGAGATTCAGGGCAGTAGATTCAGGGCTGGAGATTCAGGGCAGGAGTTTCAGGGCATGAGATTCAGGGCAGGTGTTTCAGTGCAGGAGATTCAGGGTAGGAGTTTCAGGGCATGAGATTCAGGGCATGAGTTTCAGGGCAGGAGATTCAGGACAGGAGTTTCAGGGCATGAGATACAGGGCTTCAGTTTCAGGGCTGGAGTTTCTGGGCAAAACTTTCAGGGGATGAGTTTCAGGGCATTAGTTTCAAGGCATGAGATTCAGGGCAGTCGTTTCAGGGCATGAGTTTCAGGGTAGGAGATTCAGGGCTGGAGCTTCAGGGCATATGATTCAGGGCATGAGTTTCAAGGCAGGAGATTCGGGGCAGAAGTTTCAGGGCATGTGATTCAGGACATTAGTTTAAGGGCAGGAGATTCAGGGCTGGAGATTCAGATTATGAGATTCAGGCAGGAGATTCAGGGTATGAGATTTAGGGCAGTAGCTTCAGGGCTGGAGAATCAGTGCATGAGATTCAGCGCTTCAGTTTCAGGGCTGGAGTTTCTGGGCAAAACTTTCAGGGGATGAGTTTCAGGGCATTGGTTTCAAGGCATGAGATTCAGGGCAGTAGTTTCAGGGCATGAGATTCAGGGCATGACTTTCAGAGCAGGAGATTCAGGGCTGGAGTTTCAGGGCATATGATTCAATGTATGAGTTTCAGGGCAGGAGATTCGGGGCAGGAGCTTCAGGGCATGTGATTCGGGGCATTAGTTTAAGGCAGGAGATTCAGGGCTGGAGTTTCAGGGCAGGAGATTCAGGGCAGGAGATTCAGGTCAGGAGATTCAGGGCATGAGATTCAGGGCATGAGTTTCAGGGCCTGAGTTTCAGGGCAGGAGATTCAGGTTATGAGATTCAGGGTATGAGATTTAGGGCAGTAGATTCAGGGCATGAGAATCAGTTCAGGTCTTTCAATGCAGGAGATTCAGGGCATGAGATTCAGGGCAGGAGTTCAGGGCATGTAATTCGGGGCATTAGTTTAAGGGCAGGAGATTCAAGGCTGGAGTTTCAGGGCAGGAGATTCAGGGCAGGCGATTCAGGTCAGGAGATTCAGGGCAGGAGATTCAGGTTTTGAGATTCAGGGCAGGAGATTCAGGGTATGAGATTTAGGGCAGTAGATTCAGGGCTGGAGATTCAGGGCATGAGATTCAGGGCTTCAGTTTCAGGCCTGGAGTTTCTGGGCAAAACTTTCAGGGGATGAGCTTCAGGGCATTAGTTTCAAGGCATGAGATTCAGGGCAGTCGTTTCAGGGCATGAGATACAGGGCATGAGTTTCAGGGCAGGAGATTCAGGGCTGGAGTTTCAGGGCACATGATTCAGGGCATGATTTTCAGGGCAGGATATTAGGGGCAGGAGTTTCAGGGCATGTGATTCCGGACATTACTTTAAGGGCAGGATTTCAGGGCTGGAGTTTCAGGGCTGGAGATTCAGGGCCTGAGATTCAGGGCAGATGTTCAGAGCAGGAGATTCAGGACAGGAGTTTCTGGGCAGCAGATTCAGGGCAGGAGTGTCAGTGCAGGAGTTTCATGGCGTTTGATTCATGGCATTTTTTTCAGGGCAGGAGATTCAGGGCAGGAGTTTCAGGACATGAGATTCAGGGCATGAGTTTCAGGGCAGGAGATTCAGGACAGGAGTTTCAGGGCATGAAATTCAAGGCTGTGGTTTCACGGCTTGAGATTCAGGGCAGGTGTTTCACGGCATGAGATTCAGGGCATGAGATTCAGAGCAGGAGATTCAGGACAGGAGTTTCAGGGCTGGAGTTTCAGGGCAGGAGATTCTGGTTATGAGATTCAGGGCTGGAGATTCAGGGTATGAGATTCAAGGCTTCAGTTTCAGGGCTGGAGTTTCTGGGCAAAACTTTCAGGGGATGAGTTTTAGGGCATTAGTTTCACGGCTTGAGATTCAGGGCAGGTGTTTCAGGGCATGAGATTCAGGGCATGAGATTCAGAGCAGGAGTTTCTGGACAGGAGTTTCAGGGCAGCAGTTTCAGGGCATGAGATTCAGGGCCTGAGTTTCAGGGCAGGAGATTCAGGACAGGAGATTCAGGTTATGAGATTCAGGGCAGGAGATTCAGGGTATGAGGTTCAGGGCAGTAGATTCAGGGCTGGAGATTCAGGGCAGGAGTTTCAGGGCATGAGATTCAGGGCATGATTTTCGGGCAGGTGTTTCAGTGCAGGAGATTCAGGGCAGGAGTTTCAGGACATGAGATTCAGGGCATGAGTTTCAGGGCAGGAGATTCAGGACAGGAGTTTCAGGGCATGAGATTCAGGGCTTCAGTTTCAGGGCTGGAGTTTCTGGGCAAAACTTTTAGGGGATGAGTTTCAGGTCATTAGTTTCAAGGCATGAGATTCAGGGCAGTCGTTTCAGGGCATGAGATTCAGGGCATGAGTTTCAGGGTAGGAGATTCAGGGCTGGAGCTTCAGGGCATATGATTCAGGGCAGGAGTTTCAGGGCAGGAGATTCGGGGCAGAAGTTTCAGGGCATGTGATTCAGGACATTAGTTGAAGGGCAGGAGTTTCAGGGCAGGAGATTCAGGGCTGGAGTTTCAGGGCATATGATTCAGGGCATGATTTTCAGGGCAGGATATTCGGGGCAGGAGTTTCAGGGCATGTGATTCAGTACATTACTTTAAGGGCAGGATTTCAGGGCTGGAGTTTCAGGGCTGGAGATTCAGGGCATCAGATTCAGGGCAGGAGTTCAGAGCAGGAGATTCAGGACAGGAGTTTCAGGGCAGCAGATTCAGGGCAGGAGTTTCAGTGCAGGAGTTTCATGGCGTCTGATTCATGGCATATTTTTCAGGGCAGGAGTTTCAGGACATGAGATTCAGGGCATGAGTTTCAGGGCAGGAGATTCGGGACAGGAGTATCAGGGCATGAGATTCAGAACATGAGATTCAGAGCAGGAGATTCTGGACAGGAGTTTCAGGGCAGGAGATTCAAGGCCTGAGTTTCAGGGCAGGAGATTCAGGGCAGGAGATTCTGGTTATGAGATTCAGGGCTGGAGATTCAGGGCATGAGATTCAGGGCTTCAGTTTCAGGGCTGGAGATTCTGGGCAAAACTTTCAGGGGATGAGTTTTAGGGCATTAGTTTCAAGGCATGAGATTCAGGGCAGTAGTTTCAGGGCATGAGATTCACGGCTGTGGTTTCACGGCTTGAGATTCAGGGCAGGTGTTTCAGGGCATGAGATTCAGGGCATGAGATTCAGAGCAGGAGATTCAGGACAGGAGTTTCAGGGCAGGAGTTTCAGGGCATGAGATTCAGGGCCTGAGTTTCAGGGCAGGAGATTCAGGACAGGAGATTCAGGTTATGAGATTCAGGGCAGGTGATTCAGGGTATGAGATTCAGGGCAGTAGATTCAGGGCTGGAGATTCAGGCAGGAGTTTCAGGGCATGAGATTCAGGGCATGAGTTTCAGGGCAGGTGTTTCAGTGCAGGAGATTCAGGGTAGGAGTTTCAGGGCATGAGATTCAGGGCATGAGTTTCAGGGCAGGAGATTCAGGACAGGAGTTTCAGGGCATGAGATTCAGGGCTTCAGTTTCAGGGCTGGAGAATCAGTGCATGAGATTCAGCGCTTCAGTTTCAGGGCTGGAGTTTCTGGGCAAAACTTTCAGGGGATGAGTTTCAGGGCATTGGTTTTCAAGGCATGAGATTCAGGGCAGTAGTTTCAGGGCATGAGATTCAGGGCATGACTTTCAGAGCAGGAGATTCAGGGCTGGAGTTTCAGGGCATATGATTCAATGTATGAGTTTCAGGGCAGGAGATTCGGGGCAGGAGCTTCAGGGCATGTGATTCGGGGCATTAGTTTAAGGCCGGAGATTCAGGGCTGGAGTTTCAGGGCAGGAGATTCAGGGCAGGAGATTCAGGTCAGGAGATTCAGGGCATGAGATTCAGGGCATGGGATTCAGGGCCTGAGTTTCAGGGCATGAGATTCAGGACAGGATTTTTAGGGCAGGAGATTCAGGGCAGCAGTTTCAAGGTATGAGATTCAGGGCATGAGATTCAGGGCAGTAGTTTCAGGGCATGAGATTCAGGGCATGACTTTCAGAGTAGGAGATTCAGGGCTGGAGTTTCAGGGCATATGATTCAATGTATGAGTTTCAGGGCAGGAGATTCGGGACAGGAGCTTCAGGGCATGTGATTCGGGGCATTAGTTTAAGGCCGGAGATTCAGGGCTGGAGTTTCAGGGCAGGAGATTCAGGGCAGGAGATTCAGGTCAGGAGATTCAGGGCATGAGATTCAGGGCATGAGTTTCAGGGCCTGAGTTTCAGGGCAGGAGATTCAGGTTATGAGATTCAGGGTATGAGATTTAGGGCAGTAGATTCAGGGCATGAGAATCAGTTCAGGTCTTTCAATGCAGGAGATTCAGGGCATGAGATTCAGGGCAGGAGTTCAGGGCATGAGATTCAGGGCATGAGTGTCAGGGCAGGAGATTCTGGGCATGCGATTCAGGGCCGGAGTTTCATGGTTGGAGATTCCGGGCAGCAGATTCAGTGCAGGAGTTTTAGGGCATGGGATTCAGGGCAGGAGTTTCAGGGCATGAGATCCAGGACAGGATTTTTAGGGCAGGAGATTCAGCGCAGCAGTTTCAAGGTATGAGATTCAGGGCATGAGATTCAGGACATGAGTTTCAGGGCAGGAGATTCAGGGCAGGAGATTCAGGGCAGGAGTTTCAGGGCATGAGATTCAGGGCATGAGTTTCAGGGCAGGAGATCCAGGGCAGGAGTTCAGGGCATGAGATTCAGGGCATGAGGTTCAGGGCAGGAGATTCAGGGCATGTAATTCGGGGCATTAGTTTAAGGGCAGGAGATTCAAGGCTGGAGTTTCAGGGCAGGAGATTCAGGGCAGGCGATTCAGGTCAGGAGATTCAGGGCATGAGATTCAGGGCATGTGTTTCAGGGCCTGAGTTTCAGGGCAGGAGATTCAGGTTTTGAGATTCAGGGCAGGAGATTCAGGGTATGAGATTTAGGGCAGTAGATTCAGGGCTGGAGATTCAGGGCATGAGATTCAGGGCTTCAGTTTCAGGCCTGGAGTTTCTGGGCAAAACTTTCAGGGGATGAGCTTCAGGGCATTAGTTTCAGGGCATGTGATTCCGGACATTACTTTAAGGGCAGGATTTCAGGGCTGGAGTTTCAGGGCTGGAGATTCAGGGCAGATGTTCAGAGCAGGAGATTCAGGACAGGAGTTTCTGGGCAGCAGATTCAGGGCAGGAGTGTCAGTGCAGGAGTTTCATGGCGTTTGATTCATGGCATTTTTTTCAGGGCAGGAGATTCAGGGCAGGAGTTTCAGGACATGAGATTCAGGGCATGAGTTTCAGGGCAGGAGATTCAGGACAGGAGTTTCAGGGCATGAGATTCAAGGCTGTGGTTTCACGGCTTGAGATTCAGGGCAGGTGTTTCACGGCATGAGATTCAGGGCATGAGATTCAGAGCAGGAGATTCAGGACAGGAGTTTCAGGGCTGGAGTTTCAGGGCAGGAGATTCTGGTTATGAGATTCAGGGCTGGAGATTCAGGGTATGAGATTCAAGGCTTCAGTTTCAGGGCTGGAGTTTCTGGGCAAAACTTTCAGGGGATGAGTTTTAGGGCATTAGTTTCACGGCTTGAGATTCAGGGCAGGTGTTTCAGGGCATGAGATTCAGGGCCTGAGTTTCAGGGCAGGAGATTCAGGACAGGAGATTCAGGTTATGAGATTCAGGGCAGGAGATTCAGGGTATGAGGTTCAGGGCAGTAGATTCAGGGCTGGAGATTCAGGGCAGGAGTTTCAGGGCATCAGATTCAGGGCATGATTTTCGGGCAAGTGTTTCAGTGCAGGAGATTCAGGGCAGGAGTTTCAGGACATGAGATTCAGGGCATGAGTTTCAGGGCAGGAGATTCAGGGCAGGAGTTTCAGGACATGAGATTCAGGGCATGAGTTTCAGGGCATGAGATTCAGGGCATGAGATTCAGAGCAGGAGATTCAGGACAGGAGTTTCAGGGCAGGAGTTTCAGGGCATGAGATTCAGGGCCTGAGTTTCAGGGCAGGAGATTCAGGACAGGAAATTCAGGTTATGAGATTCAGGGCAGGAGATTCAGGGTATGAGATTCAGGGCAGTAGATTCAGGGCTGGAGATTCAGGGCATGAGATTCTGGGCTTCAGTTTCAGGGCTGAAGTTTCTGTGCAAAACTTTCAGGGGATGAGTTTTAGGGCATTAGTTTCACGGCTTGAGATTCAGGGCAGGTGTTTCAGGGCATGAGATTCAGGGCATGAGTTTCAGGGTAGGAGATTCAGGGCTGGAGCTTCAGGGCATATGATTCAGGGCATGAGTTTCAGGGCAGGAGATTCGGGGCAGACGTTTCAGGGCATCTGATTCAGGACATTAGTTTAAGGGCAGGAGATTCAGGGCTGGAGATTCAGATTATGAGATTCAGGCTGGAGATTCAGGGTATGAGATTTAGGGCAGTAGATTCAGGGCTGGAGAATCAGTGCATGAGATTCAGGGCTTCAGTTTCAGGGCTGGAGTTTCTGGGCAAAACTTTCAGGGGATGAGTTTCAGGGCATTAGTTTCAAGGCATGAGATTCAGGGCAGTAGTTTCAGGGCATGAGATTCAGGGCATGACTTTCAGAGCAGGAGATTCAGGGCTGGAGTTTCAGGGCATATGATTCAATGCATGAGTTTCAGGGCAGGAGATTCTGGGCAGGAGTTTCAGGGCATGTGATTCGGGGCATTAGTTTAAGGGCAGGAGATTCAAGGCTGGAGTTTCAGGGCAGGAGATGCAGGGCAGGAGATTCAGGTCAGGAGATTCAGGGCATGAGATTCAGGGTATGAGTTTCAGGGCCTGAGTTTCAGGGCAGGAGATTCAGGTTATGAGATTCAGGGCAGGAGATTCAGGGTATGAGATTTAGGGCAGTAGATTCAGGGCATGAGTTTCAGTTCAGGTCTTTCAATGCAGGAGATTCAGGGCTGGAGTTTCAGGGCATATGATTCAGGGCATGATTTTCAGGGCAGGATATTCGGGGCAGGAGTTTCAGGGCATGTGATTCAGTACATTACTTTAAGGGCAGGATTTCAGGGCTGGAGTTTCAGGGCTGGAGATTCAGGGCATGAGATTCAGGCAGGAGATTCAGGGTATGAGATTTAGGGCAGTAGATTCAGGGCTGGAGAATCAGTGCATGAGATTCAGGGCTAGAGTTTCAGGGCTGGAGTTTCTGGGCAAAACTTTCAGGGGATGAGTTTCAGGGCATTAGTTTCAAGGCATGAGATTCAGGGCAGTCGTTTCAGGGCATGAGATACAGGGCATGAGTTTCAGGGCAGGAGATTCAGGGCTGGAGTTTCAGGGCATATGATTCAGGGCATGATTTTCAGGCAGGATATTCGGGGCAGGAGTTTCAGGGCATGTGATTCAGTACATTACTTTAAGGGCAGGATTTCAGGGCTGGAGTTTCAGGGCTGGAGATTCGGGGCATGAGATTCAGGGCAGGAGTTCAGAGCAGGAGATTCAGGACAGGAGTTTCAGGGCAGCAGATTCAGGGCAGGAGTTTCAGTGCAGGAGTTTCATGGCGTCTGATTCATGGCATATTTTTCAGGGCAGGAGTTTCAGGACATGAGATTCAGGGCATGAGTTTCAGGGCAGGAGATTCAGGACAGGAGTTTCAGGGCATGAGATTCAGAGCATGAGATTCAGAGCAGGAGATTCTGGACAGGAGTTTCAGGGCTGGAGTTTCAGGGCAGGAGATTCAGGGCCTGAGTTTCAGGGCAGGAGATTCAGGGCAGGAGATTCAGGACAGGAGTTTCAGGGCATGAGATACAGGGCTTCAGTTTCAGGGCTGGAGTTTCTGGGCAAAACTTTCAGGGGATGAGTTTCAGGGCATTAGTTTCAAGGCATGAGATTCAGGGCAGTCGTTTCAGGGCATGAGTTTCAGGGTAGGAGATTCAGGGCTGGAGCTTCAGGGCATATGATTCAGGGCATGAGTTTCAAGGCAGGAGATTCGGGGCATGAGTTTCAGGGCAGGAGATTCAGGACAGGAGTTTCAGGGCATGAGATTCAGAGCATGAGATTCAGAGCAGGAGATTCTGGACAGGAGTTTCAGGGCTGGAGTTTCAGGGCAGGAGATTCAGGGCCTGAGTTTCAGGGCAGGAGATTCAGGGCAGGAGATTCTGGTTATGAGATTCAGGGCTGGAGATTCAGGGCATGAGATTCAGGGCTTCAGTTTCAGGGCTGGAGTTTCTGGGCAAAACTTTGAGGGGATGAGTTTTAGGGCATTAGTTTCAAGGAATGAGATTCAGGGCAGTAGTTTCAGGGCATGAGATTCAGGGCATGAGATTCAGGGCCTGAGTTTCAGGGCAGGAGATTCAGGACAGGAGATTCAGGTTATGAGATTCAGGGCAGGAGATTCAGTGTATGAGATTCAGGGCAGTAGATTCAGGGCTGGAGATTCAGGGCAGGAGTTTCAGGGCAGGAGTTTCAGGGCATGAGATTCAGGGCCTGAGTTTCAGGACAGGAGATTCAGGTTATGAGATTCAGGGCAGGAGATTCAGGGTATGAGATTCAGGGCAGTAGATTCAGGGCTGGAGATTCAGGGCAGGAGTTTCAGGGCATGAGATTCAGGGCAGGTGTTTCAGTGCAGGAGATTCAGGGTAGGAGTTTCAGGGCATGACATTCAGGGCATGAGTTTCAGGGCAGGAGATTCAGGACAGGAGTTTCAGGGCATGAGATACAGGGCTTCAGTTTCAGGGCTGGAGTTTCTGGGCAAAACTTTCAGGGGATGAGTTTCAGGGCATTAGTTTCAAGGCATGAGATTCAGGGCAGTCGTTTCAGGGCATGAGTTTCAGGGTAGGAGATTCAGGGCTGGAGCTTCAGGGCATATGATTCAGGGCATGAGTTTCAAGGCAGGAGATTCGGGGCAGAAGTTTCAGGGCATGTGATTTAGGACATTAGTTTAAGGGCAGGAGATTCAGGGCTGGAGATTCAGATTATGAGATTCAGGCAGGAGATTCAGGGTATGAGATTTAGGGCAGTAGCTTCAGGGCTGGAGAATCAGTGCATGAGATTCAGCGCTTCAGTTTCAGGGCTGGAGTTTCTGGGCAAAACTTTCAGGGGATGAGTTTCAGGGCATTGGTTTCAAGGCATGAGATTCAGGGCAGTAGTTTCAGGGCATGAGATTCAGGGCATGACTTTCAGAGCAGGAGATTCAGGGCTGGAGTTTCAGGGCATATGATTCAATGTATGAGTTTCAGGGCAGGAGATTCGGGGCAGGAGCTTCAGGGCATGTGATTCGGGGCATTAGTTTAAGGCAGGAGATTCAGGGCTGGAGTTTCAGGGCAGGAGATTCAGGGCAGGAGATTCAGGTCAGGAGATTCAGGGCATGAGATTCAGGGCATGAGTTTCAGGGCCTGAATTTCAGGGCAGGAGATTCAGGTTATGAGATTCAGGGTATGAGATTTAGGGCAGTAGATTCAGGGCATGAGAATCAGTTCAGGTCTTTCAATGCAGGAGATTCAGGGCATGAGATTCAGGGCAGGAGTTCAGGGCATGTAATTCGGGGCATTAGTTTAAGGGCAGGAGATTCAAGGCTGGAGTTTCAGGGCAGGAGATTCAGGGCAGGCGATTCAGGTCAGGAGATTCAGGGCATGAGATTCAGGGCATGTGTTTCAGGGCCTGAGTTTCAGGGCAGGAGATTCAGGTTTTGAGATTCAGGGCATGAGATTCAGGGCAGGAGTTCAGGGCATGTAATTCGGGGCATTAGTTTAAGGGCAGTAGATTCAGGGCTGGAGATTCAGGGCAGGAGTTTCAGGGCATGAGATTCAGGGCATGAGTTTCAGGGCAGGAGATTCAGGACAGGAGTTTCAGGGCATGAGATTCAGGGCTTCAGTTTCAGGGCTGGAGTTTCTGGGCAAAACTTTTAGGGGATGAGTTTCAGGTCATTAGTTTCAAGGCATGAGATTCAGGGCAGTCGTTTCAGGGCATGAGATTCAGGGCATGAGTTTCAGGGTAGGAGATTCAGGGCTGGAGCTTCAGGGCATATGATTCAGGGCAGGAGTTTCAGGGCAGGAGATTCGGGGCAGAAGTTTCAGGGCATGTGATTCAGGACATTAGTTGAAGGGCAGGAGATTCAGGGCTGGAGATTCAGATTATGAGATTCAGGCAGGAGATTCAGGGTATGAGATTTAGGGCAGTAGATTCAGGGCTGGAGAATCAGTGCATGAGATTCAGGGCTTCAGTTTCAGGGCTGGAGTTTCTGGGCAAAACTTTCAGGGGATGGGTTTCAGGGCTTTAGTTTCAAGGCATGAGATTCAGGGCAGTCGTTTCAGGGCATGAGATACAGGTCAGGAGATTCAGGGCATGAGATTCAGGGCATGAGTTTCAGGGCCTGAGTTTCAGGGCAGGAGATTCAGGTTATGAGATTCAGGGTATGAGATTTAGGGCAGTAGATTCAGGGCATGAGAATCAGTTCAGGTCTTTCAATGCAGGAGATTCAGGGCATGAGATTCAGGGCAGGAGTTCAGGGCATGTAATTCGGGGCATTAGTTTAAGGGCAGGAGATTCAAGGCTGGAGTTTCAGGGCAGGAGATTCAGGGCAGGCGATTCAGGTCAGGAGATTCAGGGCATGAGATTCAGGGCATGTGTTTCAGGGCCTGAGTTTCAGGGCAGGAGATTCAGGTTTTGAGATTCAGGGCAGGAGATTCAGGGTATGAGATTTAGGGCAGTAGATTCAGGGCTGGAGATTCAGGGCATGAGATTCAGGGCTTCAGTTTCAGGCCTGGAGTTTCTGGGCAAAACTTTCAGGGGATGAGCTTCAGGGCATTAGTTTCAAGGCATGAGATTCAGGGCAGTCGTTTCAGGGCATGAGATACAGGGCATGAGTTTCAGGGCAGGAGATTCAGGGCTGGAGTTTCAGGGCACATGATTCAGGGCATGATTTTCAGGGCAGGATATTAGGGGCAGGAGTTTCAGGGCATGTGATTCCGGACATTACTTTAAGGGCAGGATTTCAGGGCTGGAGTTTCAGGGCTGGAGATTCAGGGCCTGAGATTCAGGGCAGATGTTCAGAGCAGGAGATTCAGGACAGGAGTTTCTGGGCAGCAGATTCAGGGCAGGAGTGTCAGTGCAGGAGTTTCATGGCGTTTGATTCATGGCATTTTTTTCAGGGCAGGAGATTCAGGGCAGGAGTTTCAGGACATGAGATTCAGGGCATGAGTTTCAGGGCAGGAGATTCAGGACAGGAGTTTCAGGGCATGAGATTCAAGGCTGTGGTTTCACGGCTTGAGATTCAGGGCAGGTGTTTCACGGCATGAGATTCAGGGCATGAGATTCAGAACAGGAGATTCAGGACAGGAGTTTCAGGGCTGGAGTTTCAGGGCAGGAGATTCTGGTTATGAGATTCAGGGCTGGAGATTCAGGGTATGAGATTCAAGGCTTCAGTTTCAGGGCTGGAGTTTCTGGGCAAAACTTTCAGGGGATGAGTTTTAGGGCATTAGTTTCACGGCTTGAGATTCAGGGCAGGTGTTTCAGGGCATGAGATTCAGGGCATGAGTTTCAGGGTAGGAGATTCAGGGCTGGAGCTTCAGGGCATATGATTCAGGGCATGAGTTTCAGGGCAGGAGATTCGGGGCAGACGTTTCAGGGCATCTGATTCAGGACATTAGTTGAAGGGCAGGAGATTCAGGGCTGGAGATTCAGATTATGAGATTCAGGCTGGAGATTCAGGGTATGAGATTTAGGGCAGTAGATTCAGGGCTGGAGAATCAGTGCATGAGATTCAGGGCTTCAGTTTCAGGGCTGGAGTTTCTGGGCAAAACTTTCAGGGGATGAGTTTCAGGGCATTAGTTTCAAGGCATGAGATTCAGGGCAGTAGTTTCAGGGCATGAGATTCAGGGCATGACTTTCAGAGCAGGAGATTCAGGGCTGGAGTTTCAGGGCAAATGATTCAATGCATGAGTTTCAGGGCAGGAGATTCGGGGCAGAAGTTTCAGGGCATGTGATTCAGGACATTAGTTGAAGGGCAGGAGATTCAGGGCTGGAGATTCAGATTATGAGATTCAGGCAGGAGATTCAGGGTATGAGATTTAGGGCAGTAGATTCAGGGCTGGAGAATCAGTGCATGAGATTCAGGGCTTCAGTTTCAGGGCTGGAGTTTCTGGGCAAAACTTTCAGGGGATGGGTTTCAGGGCTTTAGTTTCAAGGCATGAGATTCAGGGCAGTCGTTTCAGGGCATGAGATACAGGTCAGGAGATTCAGGGCATGAGATTCAGGGCATGAGTTTCAGGGCCTGAGTTTCAGGGCAGGAGATTCAGGTTATGAGATTCAGGGTATGAGATTTAGGGCAGTAGATTCAGGGCATGAGAATCAGTTCAGGTCTTTCAATGCAGGAGATTCAGGGCATGAGATTCAGGGCAGGAGTTCAGGGCATGTAATTCGGGGCATTAGTTTAAGGGCAGGAGATTCAAGGCTGGAGTTTCAGGGCAGGAGATTCAGGGCAGGCGATTCAGGTCAGGAGATTCAGGGCATGAGATTCAGGGCATGTGTTTCAGGGCCTGAGTTTCAGGGCAGGAGATTCAGGTTTTGAGATTCAGGGCAGGAGATTCAGGGTATGAGATTTAGGGCAGTAGATTCAGGGCTGGAGATTCAGGGCATGAGATTCAGGGCTTCAGTTTCAGGCCTGGAGTTTCTGGGCAAAACTTTCAGGGGATGAGCTTCAGGGCATTAGTTTCAAGGCATGAGATTCAGGGCAGTCGTTTCAGGGCATGAGATACAGGGCATGAGTTTCAGGGCAGGAGATTCAGGGCTGGAGTTTCAGGGCACATGATTCAGGGCATGATTTTCAGGGCAGGATATTAGGGGCAGGAGTTTCAGGGCATGTGATTCCGGACATTACTTTAAGGGCAGGATTTCAGGGCTGGAGTTTCAGGGCTGGAGATTCAGGGCCTGAGATTCAGGGCAGATGTTCAGAGCAGGAGATTCAGGACAGGAGTTTCTGGGCAGCAGATTCAGGGCAGGAGTGTCAGTGCAGGAGTTTCATGGCGTTTGATTCATGGCATTTTTTTCAGGGCAGGAGATTCAGGGCAGGAGTTTCAGGACATGAGATTCAGGGCATGAGTTTCAGGGCAGGAGATTCAGGACAGGAGTTTCAGGGCATGAGATTCAAGGCTGTGGTTTCACGGCTTGAGATTCAGGGCAGGTGTTTCACGGCATGAGATTCAGGGCATGAGATTCAGAACAGGAGATTCAGGACAGGAGTTTCAGGGCTGGAGTTTCAGGGCAGGAGATTCTGGTTATGAGATTCAGGGCTGGAGATTCAGGGTATGAGATTCAAGGCTTCAGTTTCAGGGCTGGAGTTTCTGGGCAAAACTTTCAGGGGATGAGTTTTAGGGCATTAGTTTCACGGCTTGAGATTCAGGGCAGGTGTTTCAGGGCATGAGATTCAGGGCATGAGTTTCAGGGTAGGAGATTCAGGGCTGGAGCTTCAGGGCATATGATTCAGGGCATGAGTTTCAGGGCAGGAGATTCGGGGCAGACGTTTCAGGGCATCTGATTCAGGACATTAGTTGAAGGGCAGGAGATTCAGGGCTGGAGATTCAGATTATGAGATTCAGGCTGGAGATTCAGGGTATGAGATTTAGGGCAGTAGATTCAGGGCTGGAGAATCAGTGCATGAGATTCAGGGCTTCAGTTTCAGGGCTGGAGTTTCTGGGCAAAACTTTCAGGGGATGAGTTTCAGGGCATTAGTTTCAAGGCATGAGATTCAGGGCAGTAGTTTCAGGGCATGAGATTCAGGGCATGACTTTCAGAGCAGGAGATTCAGGGCTGGAGTTTCAGGGCATATGATTCAATGCATGAGTTTCAGGGCAGGAGATTCTGGGCAGGAGTTTCAGGGCATGTGATTCGGGGCATTAGTTTAAGGGCAGGAGATTCAAGGCTGGAGTTTCAGGGCAGGAGATGCAGGGCAGGAGATTCAGGTCAGGAGATTCAGGCATGAGATTCAGGGTACGAGTTTCAGGGCCTGAGTTTCAGGGCAGGAGATTCAGGTTATGAGATTCAGGGCAGGAGATTCAGGGTATGAGATTTAGGGCAGTAGATTCAGGGCATGAGTTTCAGTTCAGGTCTTTCAATGCAGGAGATTCAGGGCTGGAGTTTCAGGGCATATGATTCAAGGCATGATTTTCAGGGCAGGATATTCGGGGCAGGAGTTTCAGGGCATGTGATTCAGTACATTACTTTAAGGGCAGGATTTCAGGGCTGGAGTTTCAGGGCTGGAGATTCAGGGCATGAGATTCAGGCAGGAGTTTCAGGGTATGAGATTTAGGGCAGTAGATTCAGGGCTGGAGAATCAGTGCATGAGATTCAGGGCTAGAGTTTCAGGGCTGGAGTTTCTGGGCAAAACTTTCAGGGGATGAGTTTCAGGGCATTAGTTTCAAGGCATGAGATTCAGGGCAGTCGTTTCAGGGCATGAGATACAGGGCATGAGTTTCAGGGCAGGAGATTCAGGGCTGGAGTTTCAGGGCATATGATTCAGGGCATGATTTTCAGGGCAGGATATTCGGGGCAGGAGTTTCAGGGCATGTGATTCAGTACATTACTTTAAGGGCAGGATTTCAGGGCTGGAGTTTCAGGGCTGGAGATTCGGGGCATGAGATTCAGGGCAGGAGTTCAGAGCAGGAGATTCAGGACAGGAGTTTCAGGGCAGCAGATTCAGGGCAGGAGTTTCAGTGCAGGAGTTTCATGGCGTCTGATTCATGGCATATTTTCAGGGCAGGAGTTTCAGGACATGAGATTCAGGGCATGAGTTTCAGGGCAGGAGATTCAGGACAGGAGTTTCAGGGCATGAGATTCAGAGCATGAGATTCAGAGCAGGAGATTCTGGACAGGAGTTTCAGGGCTGGAGTTTCAGGGCAGGAGATTCAGGGCCTGAGTTTCAGGGCAGGAGATTCAGGGCAGGAGATTCAGGACAGGAGTTTCAGGGCATGAGATACAGGGCTTCAGTTTCAGGGCTGGAGTTTCTGGGCAAAACTTTCAGGGGATGAGTTTCAGGGCATTAGTTTCAAGGCATGAGATTCAGGGCAGTCGTTTCAGGGCATGAGTTTCAGGGTAGGAGATTCAGGGCTGGAGCTTCAGGGCATATGATTCAGGGCATGAGTTTCAAGGCAGGAGATTCGGGGCATGAGTTTCAGGGCAGGAGATTCAGGACAGGAGTTTCAGGGCATGAGATTCAGAGCATGAGATTCAGAGCAGGAGATTCTGGACAGGAGTTTCAGGGCTGGAGTTTCAGGGCAGGAGATTCAGGGCCTGAGTTTCAGGGCAGGAGATTCAGGGCAGGAGATTCTGGTTATGAGATTCAGGGCTGGAGATTCAGGGCATGAGATTCAGGGCTTCAGTTTCAGGGCTGGAGTTTCTGGGCAAAACTTTGAGGGGATGAGTTTTAGGGCATTAGTTTCAAGGAATGAGATTCAGGGCAGTAGTTTCAGGGCATGAGATTCAGGGCATGAGATTCAGGGCCTGAGTTTCAGGGCAGGAGATTCAGGACAGGAGATTCAGGTTATGAGATTCAGGGCAGGAGATTCAGTGTATGAGATTCAGGGCAGTAGATTCAGGGCTGGAGATTCAGGGCAGGAGTTTCAGGGCAGGAGTTTCAGGGCATGAGATTCAGGGCCTGAGTTTCAGGACAGGAGATTCAGGTTATGAGATTCAGGGCAGGAGATTCAGGGTATGAGATTCAGGGCAGTAGATTCAGGGCTGGAGATTCAGGGCAGGAGTTTCAGGGCATGAGATTCAGGGCAGGTGTTTCAGTGCAGGAGATTCAGGGTAGGAGTTTTAGGGCATGACATTCAGGGCATGAGTTTCAGGGCAGGAGATTCAGGACAGGAGTTTCAGGGCATGAGATACAGGGCTTCAGTTTCAGGGCTGGAGTTTCTGGGCAAAACTTTCAGGGGATGAGTTTCAGGGCATTAGTTTCAAGGCATGAGATTCAGGGCAGTCGTTTCAGGGCATGAGTTTCAGGGTAGGAGATTCAGGGCTGGAGCTTCAGGGCATATGATTCAGGGCATGAGTTTCAAGGCAGGAGATTCGGGGCAGAAGTTTCAGGGCATGTGATTTAGGACATTAGTTTAAGGGCAGGAGATTCAGGGCTGGAGATTCAGATTATGAGATTCAGGCAGGAGATTCAGGGTATGAGATTTAGGGCAGTAGCTTCAGGGCTGGAGAATCAGTGCATGAGATTCAGCGCTTCAGTTTCAGGGCTGGAGTTTCTGGGCAAAACTTTCAGGGGATGAGTTTCAGGGCATTGGTTTCAAGGCATGAGATTCAGGGCAGTAGTTTCAGGGCATGAGATTCAGGGCATGACTTTCAGAGCAGGAGATTCAGGGCTGGAGTTTCAGGGCATATGATTCAATGTATGAGTTTCAGGGCAGGAGATTCGGGGCAGGAGCTTCAGGGCATGTGATTCGGGGCATTAGTTTAAGGCAGGAGATTCAGGGCTGGAGTTTCAGGGCAGGAGATTCAGGGCAGGAGATTCAGGTCAGGAGATTCAGGGCATGAGATTCAGGGCATGAGTTTCAGGGCCTGAGTTTCAGGGCAGGAGATTCAGGTTATGAGATTCAGGGTATGAGATTTAGGGCAGTAGATTCAGGGCATGAGAATCAGTTCAGGTCTTTCAATGCAGGAGATTCAGGGCATGAGATTCAGGGCAGGAGTTCAGGGCATGTAATTCGGGGCATTAGTTTAAGGGCAGGAGATTCAAGGCTGGAGTTTCAGGGCAGGAGATTCAGGGCAGGCGATTCAGGTCAGGAGATTCAGGGCATGAGATTCAGGGCATGTGTTTCAGGGCCTGAGTTTCAGGGCAGGAGATTCAGGTTTTGAGATTCAGGGCATGAGATTCAGGGCAGGAGTTCAGGGCATGTAATTCGGGGCATTAGTTTAAGGGCAGTAGATTCAGGGCTGGAGATTCAGGGCAGGAGTTTCAGGGCATGAGATTCAGGGCATGAGTTTCAGGGCAGGAGATTCAGGACAGGAGTTTCAGGGCATGAGATTCAGGGCTTCAGTTTCAGGGCTGGAGTTTCTGGGCAAAACTTTTAGGGGATGAGTTTCAGGTCATTAGTTTCAAGGCATGAGATTCAGGGCAGTCGTTTCAGGGCATGAGATTCAGGGCATGAGTTTCAGGGTAGGAGATTCAGGGCTGGAGCTTCAGCGCATATGATTCAGGGCAGGAGTTTCAGGGCAGGAGATTCGGGGCAGAAGTTTCAGGGCATGTGATTCAGGACATTAGTTGAAGGGCAGGAGATTCAGGGCTGGAGATTCAGATTATGAGATTCAGGCAGGAGATTCAGGGTATGAGATTTAGGGCAGTAGATTCAGGGCTGGAGAATCAGTGCATGAGATTCAGGGCTTCAGTTTCAGGGCTGGAGTTTCTGGGCAAAACTTTCAGGGGATGGGTTTCAGGGCTTTAGTTTCAAGGCATGAGATTCAGGGCAGTCGTTTCAGGGCATGAGATACAGGTCAGGAGATTCAGGGCATGAGATTCAGGGCATGAGTTTCAGGGCCTGAGTTTCAGGGCAGGAGATTCAGGTTATGAGATTCAGGGTATGAGATTTAGGGCAGTAGATTCAGGGCATGAGAATCAGTTCAGGTCTTTCAATGCAGGAGATTCAGGGCATGAGATTCAGGGCAGGAGTTCAGGGCATGTAATTCGGGGCATTAGTTTAAGGGCAGGAGATTCAAGGCTGGAGTTTCAGGGCAGGAGATTCAGGGCAGGCGATTCAGGTCAGGAGATTCAGGGCATGAGATTCAGGGCATGTGTTTCAGGGCCTGAGTTTCAGGGCAGGAGATTCAGGTTTTGAGATTCAGGGCAGGAGATTCAGGGTATGAGATTTAGGGCAGTAGATTCAGGGCTGGAGATTCAGGGCATGAGATTCAGGGCTTCAGTTTCAGGCCTGGAGTTTCTGGGCAAAACTTTCAGGGGATGAGCTTCAGGGCATTAGTTTCAAGGCATGAGATTCAGGGCAGTCGTTTCAGGGCATGAGATACAGGGCATGAGTTTCAGGGCAGGAGATTCAGGGCTGGAGTTTCAGGGCACATGATTCAGGGCATGATTTTCAGGGCAGGATATTAGGGGCAGGAGTTTCAGGGCATGTGATTCCGGACATTACTTTAAGGGCAGGATTTCAGGGCTGGAGTTTCAGGGCTGGAGATTCAGGGCCTGAGATTCAGGGCAGATGTTCAGAGCAGGAGATTCAGGACAGGAGTTTCAGGGCAGCAGATTCAGGGCAGGAGTGTCAGTGCAGGAGTTTCATGGCGTTTGATTCATGGCATTTTTTTCAGGGCAGGAGATTCAGGGCAGGAGTTTCAGGACATGAGATTCAGGGCATGAGTTTCAGGGCAGGAGATTCAGGACAGGAGTTTCAGGGCAAGAGATTCAAGGCTGTGGTTTCACGGCTTGAGATTCAGGGCAGGTGTTTCACGGCATGAGATTCAGGGCATGAGATTCAGAACAGGAGATTCAGGACAGGAGTTTCAGGGCTGGAGTTTCAGGGCAGGAGATTCTGGTTATGAGATTCAGGGCTGGAGATTCAGGGTATGAGATTCAAGGCTTCAGTTTCAGGGCTGGAGTTTCTGGGCAAAACTTTCAGGGGATGAGTTTTAGGGCATTAGTTTCACGGCTTGAGATTCAGGGCAGGTGTTTCAGGGCATGAGATTCAGGGCATGAGATTCAGAGCAGGAGTTTCTGGACAGGAGTTTCAGGGCAGCAGTTTCAGGGCATGAGATTCAGGGCCTGAGTTTCAGGGCAGGAGATTCAGGACAGGAGATTCAGGTTATGAGATTCAGGGCAGGAGATTCAGGGTATGAGGTTCAGGGCAGTAGATTCAGGGCTGGAGATTCAGGGCAGGAGTTTCAGGGCATGAGATTCAGGGCATGATTTTCGGGCAGGTGTTTCAGTGCAGGAGATTCAGGGCAGGAGTTTCAGGACATGAGATTCAGGGCATGAGTTTCAGGGCAGGAGATTCAGGACAGGAGTTTCAGGGCATGAGATTCAGGGCTTCAGTTTCAGGGCTGGAGATTCGGGGCAGAAGTTTCAGGGCATGAGATTCAGGGCATGAGTTTCAGGGTAGGAGATTCAGGGCTGGAGCTTCAGGGCATATGATTCAGGGCAGGAGTTTCAGGGCAGGAGATTCGGGGCAGAAGTTTCAGGGCATGTGATTCAGGACATTAGTTGAAGGGCAGGAGATTCAGGGCTGGAGATTCAGATTATGAGATTCAGGCAGGAGATTCAGGGTATGAGATTTAGGGCAGTAGATTCAGGGCTGGAGAATCAGTGCATGAGATTCAGGGCTTCAGTTTCAGGGCTGGAGTTTCTGGGCAAAACTTTCAGGGGATGGGTTTCAGGGCTTTAGTTTCAAGGCATGAGATTCAGGGCAGTCGTTTCAGGGCATGAGATACAGGGCATGAGTTTCAGGGCAGGAGATTCAGGGCTGGAGTTTCAGGGCATATGATTCAGGGCATGATTTTCAGGGCAGGATATTCGGGGCAGGAGTTTCAGGGCATGTGATTCAGTACATTACTTTAAGGGCAGGATGTCAGGGCTGGAGTTTCAGGGCTGGAGATTCAGGGCATGAGATTCAGGGCAGGAGTTCAGAGCAGGAGATTCAGGACAGGAGTTTCAGGGCAGCAGATTCAGGGCAGGAGTTTCAGTGCAGGCTTTTCATGGCGTCTGATTCATGGCATATTTTTCAGGGCAGGAGTTTCAGGACATGAGATTCAGGGCATGAGTTTCAGGGCAGGAGATTCAGGACAGGAGTTTCAGGGAATGAGATTCAGAGCATGAGATTCAGAGCAGGAGATTCTAGACAGGAGTTTCAGGGCTGGAGTTTCAGGGCAGGAGATTCAGGGCCTGAGTTTCAGGGCAGGAGATTCAGGGCAGGAGATTCTGGTTATGAGATTCAGGGCTGGAGATTCAGGGCATGAGATTCAGGGCTTCAGTTTCAGGGCTGGAGTTTCTGTGCAAAACTTTCAGGGGATGAGTTTTAGGGCATTACTTTCAAGGCATGAGATTCAGGGCAGTAGTTTCAGGGCATGAGATTCATGGCTGTGGTTTCACGGCTTGAGATTCAGGGCAGGTGTTTCAGGGCATGAGATTCAGGGCATGAGTTTCAGGGCAGGAGATTCAGGGCTGGAGTTTCAGGGCATATGATTCAGGGCATGATTTTCAGGGCAGGATATTCGGGGCAGGAGTTTCAGGGCATGTGATTCAGTACATTACTTTAAGGGCAGGATGTCAGGGCTGGAGTTTCAGGGCTGGAGATTCAGGGCATGAGATTCAGGGCAGGAGTTCAGAGCAGGAGATTCAGGACAGGAGTTTCAGGGCAGCAGATTCAGGGCAGGAGTTTCAGTGCAGGAGTTTCATGGCGTCTGATTCATGGCATATTTTTCAGGGCAGGAGTTTCAGGACATGAGATTCAGGGCATGAGTTTCAGGGCAGGAGATTCAGGACAGGAGTTTCAGGGAATGAGATTCAGAGCATGAGATTCAGAGCAGGAGATTCTAGACAGGAGTTTCAGGGCTGGAGTTTCAGGGCAGGAGATTCAGGGCCTGAGTTTCAGGGCAGGAGATTCAGGGCAGGAGATTCTGGTTATGAGATTCAGGGCTGGAGATTCAGGGCATGAGATTCAGGGCTTCAGTTTCAGGGCTGGAGTTTCTGTGCAAAACTTTCAGGGGATGAGTTTTAGGGCATTACTTTCAAGGCATGAGATTCAGGGCAGTAGTTTCAGGGCATGAGATTCATGGCTGTGGTTTCACGGCTTGAGATTCAGGGCAGGTGTTTCAGGGCATGAGATTCAGGGCATGAGATTCAGAGCAGGAGATTCAGGACAGGAGTTTCAGTGCAGGAGTTTCATGGCATGTGATTCATGGCATTTTTTTCAGGGCAGGAGATTCAGGGAAGGAGTTTCAGGACATGAGATTCAGGGCATGAGTTTCAGGGCAGGAGATTCAGGACAGGAGTTTCAGGGCATGAGGTTCAGGGCTGTTGTTTCACGGCTTGAGATTCAGGGCAGGTGTTTCAGGGCATGAGATTCAGGGCATGAGATTCAGAACAGGAGATTCAGGACAGGAGTTTCAGGGCAGGAATTTCAGGGCATGAGATTCAGAGCCTGAGTTTCAGGGCAGGAGATTCAGGGCTGGAGATTCAGATTATGAGATTCAGGGTATGACATTTAGGGCAGTAGATTAAGGGCTGGAGAATCAGTGCATGAGATTCAGGGCTTCTGTTTCAGGGCTGGAGTTTCTGGGCAAAACTTTCAGGGGATGACTTTCAGGGCATTAGTTTCAAGGCATGAGATTCAGGGCAGTAGTTTCAGGGCATGAGATTCAGGGCATGACTTTCAGAGCAGGAGATTCAGGGCTGGAGTTTCAGGGCATATGATTCAATGCATGAGTTTCAGGGCAGGAGCTTCGGGGCAGGAGTTTCAGGGCATGTGATTCGGGGCTTCAGTTTAAGGGCAGGAGATTCAAGGCTGGAGTTTCAGGGCAGGAGATTCAGGGCAGGAGATTCAGGTCAGGAGATTCAGGGCATGAGATTCAGGGCATCAGTTTCAGGGCCTGAGTTTCAGGGCAGGAGATTCAGGTTATGCGATTCAGGGCAGGAGATTCAGGATATGAGACTTAGGGCAGTAGATTCAGGGCTGGAGATTCAGGGCATGAGATTCAGGGCTTCAGTTTCAGGGCTGGAGTTTCTGGGCAAAACTTTCAGGGGATGAGTTTCAGGGCATTAGTTTCAAGGCATGAGATTCAGGGCAGTCGTTTCAGGGCATGAGATACAGGGCATGAGTTTCAGGGCAGGAGATTCAGGGCTGGAGTTTCAGGGCATATGATTCAGGGCATAATTTTCAGGGCAGGATATTCGGGGCAGGAGTTTCAGGGCATGTGATTCAGGACATTACTTTAACGGCAGGAGATTCAGGGCTGGAGTTTCAGGGCTGGAGATTCAGGGCATGAGATTCAGGGCAGGAGTTCAGAGCAGGAGATTCAGGACAGGAGTTTCAGGGCAGCAGATTCAGGGCAGGAGTTTCAGTGCAGGAGTTTCATGGCATGTGATTCATGGCATTTTTTTCAGTGCAGGATATTCAGGGCAGGAGTTTCAGGACGTGAGATTCAGGGCATGAGTTTCAGGGCAGGAGATTCAGGGCAGGAGATTCTGGTTATGAGATTCAGGCTGGAGATTCAGGGCATGAGATTCAGGGCTTCAGTTTCAGGGCTGGAGTTTCTGGGCAAAACTTTCGGGGGATGAGTTTTAGGGCATTAGTTTCAAGGCATGAGATTCAGGGCAGTAGTTTCAGGGCATGAGATTCAGAGCAGGAGATTCAGGACAGGAGTTTCAGGGCAGGAGTTTCAGGGCAGGAGATTCAGGGTATGAGATTTAGGGCAGTAGATTCAGGGCTGGAGAATCAGTGCATGAGATTCAGGGCTTCAGTTTCAGGGCTGGAGTTTCTGGGCAAAACTTTCAGGGGATGAGTTTCAGGGCATTAGATTCAAGGCATGAGATTCAGGGCAGTAGTTTCCGGGCATGAGATTCAGGGCATGACTTTCAGAGCAGGAGATTCAGGGCTGGAGTTTCAGGGCATATGATTCAATGCATGAGTTTCAGGGCAGGAGATTCGGGGCAGGAGTTTCAAGGCATGTGATTCGGGGCACTAGTTTAAGGGCAGGAGATTCAAGGCAGGAGTTTCAGGGCAGGAGATTCAGGGCAGGAGATTCAGGTCAGGATATTCAGGGCATGAGATTCAGGGCATGAGTTTCAGGGCCTGAGTTTCGGGGCAGGAGATTCAGGTTATGAGATTCTGGGCAGGAGATTCAGGATATGAGATTTAGGGCAGTAGATTCAGGGCTGGAGATTCAGGGCATGAGATTCAGGGCTTCAGTTTCAGGGCTGGAGTTTCTGGGCAAAACTTTCAGGGGATGAGTTTCAGGGCATTAGTTTCAAGGCATGAGATTCAGGGCAGTCGTTTCAGGGCATGAGATACAGGGCATGAGTTTCAGGGCAGGAGATTCAGGGCTGGAGTTTCAGGGCATATGATTCAGGGCATAATTTTCAGGGCAGAATATTCGGCGCAGGAGTTTCAGGGCATGTGATTCAGGACATTACTTTAAGGGCAGGAGATTCAGGGCTGGAGTTTCAGGGCTGGAAATTCAGGGAATGAGATTCAGGGCAGGAGTTCAGAGCAGGAGATTCAGGACAGGAGTTTCAGGGCAGCAGATTCAGGGCAGGAGTTTCAGTGCAGGAGTTTCATGGCATGTGATTCATGGCATTTTTTTCAGGGCAGGATATTCAGGGCAGGAGTTTCAGGACGTGAGATTCAGGGCATGAGTTTCAGGGCAGGAGATTCAGGGCAGGAGATTCTGGTTATGAGATTCAGTCTGGAGATTCAGGGCATGAGATTCAGGGCTTCAGTTTCAGGGCTGGAGTTTCTGGGCAAAACTTTCGGGGGATGAGTTTTAGGGCATTAGTTTCAAGGCATGAGATTCAGGGCAGTAGTTTCAGGGCATGAGATTCAGAGCAGGAGATTCAGGACAGGAGTTTCAGGGCAGGAGTTTCAGGGCATGAGATTCAGATCCTGAGTTTCAGGGCAGGAGATTTAGGACAGGAGATTCAGGTTATGAGATTCAGGGCAGGAGATTCAGGGTATGAGATTCAGGGCAGTAGATTCAGGGCTGGAGATTCAGGGCATGAGATTCTGGGCTTCAGTTTCAGGGCTGAAGTTTCTGGGCAAAACTTTCAGGGGATGAGTTTCAGGGCATTAGTTTCAAGGCATGAGATTCAGGGCCGTAGTTTCAGGGCATGAGATTCAGGGCATGAGTTTCAGGGTAGGAGATTCAGGGCTGGAGCTTCAGTGCATATGATTCAGGGCATGAGTTTCAGGGCAGGAGATTCGGAGCAGAAGTTTCAGGGCGTGTGATTCAGGACATTAGTTTAAGGGCAGGAGATTCAGGGCTGGAGATTCAGATTATGAGATTCAGGCTGGAGATTCAGGGTATGAGATTTAGGGCAGTAGATTCAGGGCTGGAGAATCAGTGCATGAGATTCAGGGCTTCAGTTTCAGGGCTGGAGTTTCTGGGCAAAACTTTCAGGGGATGAGTTTCAGGGCATTAGTTTCAAGGCATGTGATTCAGGGCAGTAGTTTCAGGGCATGACTTTCAGAGCAGGAGATTGAGGGCATGACTTTCAGAGCAGGAGATTCAGGGCTGGAGTTTCAGGGCATATGATTCAATGTATGAGTTTCAGGGCAGGAGATTCGGGGCAGGAGTTTCAGGGCATGTGATTCGGGGCATTAGTTTAAGACAGGAGATTCAGGGCTGGAGTTTCAGGGCAGGAGATTCAGGGCAGGAGATTCAGGTCAGGAGATTCAGGGCATAAGATTCAGGGCATGAGTTTCAGGGCCTGAGTTTCAGGGCAGGAGATTCAGGTTATGAGATTCAGGGCAGGAGATTCAGGGTATGAGATTTAGGGCAGTAGATTCAGGGCTGGAGATTCAGGGCATGTGATTCAGGGCTTCAGTTTCAGGCTTGGAGTTTCTGGGCAAAACTTTCAGGGGATGAGTTTCAGGGCATTAGTTTCAAGGCATGAGATTCATGGAGTCGTTTCAGGGCATGAGATACAGGACATGAGTTTCAGGGCGGGAGATTCAGGGCTGGTGTTTCAGGGCATATGATTCAGGGCAGGAGTTTTAGGGCAGGATATTCGGGGCAGGAGTTTCAGGGCATGTGATTCAGGACATTACTTTAATGGCAGGAGATTCAGGGCTGGAGTTGCAGGGCTGGAGATTCAGGGCATGAGATTCCGGGCAGGAGTTCAGAGCAGGAGATTCAGGACAGGAGTTTCAGGGCAGCAGATTCAGAGCAGGAGATTCAGGACAGGAGTTTCAGGGCAGGAGTTTCAGGGCAGGAGATTCAGGGCCTGAGTTTCAGGGCAGGAGTTTCAGTGCAGGAGATTCTGGTTATGAGATTCAGGGCTGGAGATTCAGGGCATGAGATCAAGGGCATGAAATTCAGGGTATGAGTTTCAGGGCAGAAGATTCAGGGCAGGAGATTCAGGGCATGAGTTTCAGGTCTGGAGATTCAGGGCAGGAGTTTCAGGTCTGGAGATTCAGGGCAGGAGTTTCAGGGCTGGAGTTTCTGTGCATGTGATTCAAGGCATTAGTTTCAGGGCAGGAGATTCAGGGCAGGAGTTTCAGGGCATGAGATTCAGGGCCTGAGATCAAGGGCATGAAATTCAGGGTATGAGTTTAAGGGCAGAAGATTCAGGGCAGGCGATTCAGGGCATGAGTTTCAGGTCTGGAGATTCAGGGCAGGAGTTTCAGGGCTGGAGTTTCTGTGCATGGTATTCAGTGCATTAGTTTCAGGGCAGGAGATTCAGGGCATGAGTTTCAGTTCAGGTCTTTCAGTGCAGGAGATTCAGGGCATGCGTGTCAGTGCAGGAGATTCAGTGTAGGAGTTTCAGGGCATGAGATTCAAGGCAGTGGTTTCAGGGCTTGAGATTCAGGGCAGGAGTTTCAGGGCATGAGATTCAGGACAGGTGTTTCAGGGCAGGATTTTCAGGGCAGGAGATTCAGGGCATGAGTTTCAGGACAGGGGTTTCAGTGCAGGAGTTTCAGGGTATGAGATTCAGGGCAGGTGTTTCAGGGCATGAGATTCAGGGCATGAGATTCAGAACAGGAGATTCAGGACAGGAGTTTCAGGGCAGGAATTTCAGGGCATGAGATTCAGAGCCTGAGTTTCAGGGCAGGAGATTCAGGGCTGGAGATTCAGATTATGAGATTCAGGGCAGGAGATTCAGGGCAGGATTTTTAGGGCAGGAGATTCAGGGCAGCAGTTTCAAGGTATGAGATTCAGGGCATGAGATTCAGGACATGAGTTTCAGGGCAGGAGATTCAGGGCAGGAGTTTCAGGGCATGAGATTCAGGGCATGAGTTTCAGGGCAGGTGTTTCAGTGCAGCAGATTCAGGGTAGGAGTTTCAGGGCATGAGATTCAGGGCAAGAGCTTCAGGGCAGGAGATTCTGGGCAGGTGATTCAGTGCAGGAGTTTCAGAGCATGAGATTCTGGGCATGAGTTCCAGGTCAGGAGATTCAGGGCTGGAGTTTCAGGGCATGTGATTCAGGGCATGAGTTTCAGGGTAGGAGATTCAGGACAGGAGTTTCAGTGCAGGAGTTTCATGGCATGTGATTCATGGCATTTTTTTCAGGGCAGGAGATTCAGGGCAGGAGTTTCAGGACATGAGATTCAGGGCATGAGTTTCAGGGCAGGAGATTCAGGACAGGAGTTTCAGGGCATGAAGTTCAGGGCTGTTGTTTCACGGCTTGAGATTCAGGGCTGGAGTTTCAGGGCATATGATTCAGGGCATAATTTTCAGGGCAGAATATTCGGCGCAGGAGTTTCAGGGCATGTGATTCAGGACATTACTTTAAGGGCAGGAGATTCAGGGCTGGAGTTTCTGGGCTGGAAATTCAGGGAATGAGATTCAGGGCAGGAGTTCAGAGCAGGAGATTCAGGACAGGAGTTTCAGGGCAGCAGATTCAGGGCAGGAGTTTCAGTGCAGGAGTTTCATGGCATGTGATTCATGGCATTTTTTTCAGGGCAGGATATTCAGGGCAGGAGTTTCAGGACGTGAGATTCAGGGCATGAGTTTCAGGGCAGGAGATTCAGGGCAGGAGATTCTGGTTATGAGATTCAGGCTGGAGATTCAGGGCATGAGATTCAGGGCTTCAGTTTCAGGGCTGGAGTTTCTGGGCAAAACTTTCGGGGGATGAGTTTTAGGGCATTAGTTTCAAGGCATGAGATTCAGGGCAGTAGTTTCAGGGCATGAGATTCAGAGCAGGAGATTCAGGACAGGAGTTTCAGGGCAGGAGTTTCAGGGCATGAGATTCAGAGCCTGAGTTTCAGGGCAGGAGATTCAGGACAGGAGATTCAGGTTATGAGATTCAGGGCAGGAGATTCAGGGTATGAGATTCAGGGCAGTAGATTCAGGGCTGGAGATTCAGGGCATGTGATTCAGGACATTAGTTTAAGGGCAGGAGATTCAGGGCTGGAGATTCAGATTATGAGATTCAGGCTGGAGATTCAGGGTATGAGATTTAGGGCAGTAGATTCAGGGCTGGAGAATCAGTGCATGAGATTCAGGGCTTCAGTTTCAGGGCTGGAGTTTCTGGGCAAAACTTTCAGGGGATGAGTTTCAGGGCATTAGTTTCAAGGCATTTGATTCAGGGCAGTAGTTTCAGGGCATGACTTTCAGAGCAGGAGATTCAGGGCATGACTTTCAGAGCAGGAGATTCAGGGCTGGAGTTTCAGGGCATATGATTCAATGTATGAGTTTCAGGGCAGGAGATTCGGGGCAGGAGTTTCAGGGCATGTGATTCGGGGCATTAGTTTAAGACAGGAGATTCAGGGCTGGAGTTTCAGGGCAGGAGATTCAGGGTAGGAGATTCAGGTCAGGAGATTCAGGGCATAAGATTCAGGGCATGAGTTTCAGGGCCTGAGTTTCAGGGCAGGAGATTCAGGTTATGAGATTCAGGGCAGGAGATTCAGGGTATGAGATTTAGGGCAGTAGATTCAGGGCATGTGATTCAGGGCTTCAGTTTCAGGCTTGGAGTTTCAGGGCAAAACTTTCAGGGGATGAGTTTCAGGGCATTAGTTTCAAGGCATGAGATTCATGGAGTCGTTTCAGGGCATGAGATACAGGACATGAGTTTCAGGGCAGGAGATTCAGGGCTGGTGTTTCAGGGCATATGATTCAGGGCAGGAGTTTTAGGGCATGAGATTCAGGACATTACTTTAAGGGCAGGAGATTCAGGGCTGGAGTTTCAGGGCTGGAAATTCAGGGAATGAGATTCAGGGCAGGAGTTCAGAGCAGGAGATTCAGGACAGGAGTTTCAGGGCAGCAGATTCAGGGCAGGAGTTTCAGTGCAGGAGTTTCATGGCATGTGATTCATGGCATTTTTTTCAGGGCAGGAGTTTCAGGACGTGAGATTCAGGGCATGAGTTTCAGGGCAGGAGATTCAGGGCAGGAGATTCTGGTTATGAGATTCAGGCTGGAGATTCAGGGCATGAGATTCAGGGCTTCAGTTTCAGGGCTGGAGTTTCTGGGCAAAACTTTCAGGGGATGAGTTTCAGGGCATTAGTTTCAAGGCATGAGATTCAGGGCAGTCGTTTCAGGGCATGAGATACAGGGCATGAGTTTCAGGGCAGGAGATTCAGGGCTGGAGTTTCAGGGCATATGATTCAGGGCATAATTTTCAGGGCAGGATATTCGGGGCAGGAGTTTCAGGGCATGTGATTCAGGACATTACTTTAAGGGCAGGAGATTCAGGGCTGGAGTTTCAGGGCTGGAGATTCAGGGCATGAGATTCAGGGCAGGAGTTCAGAGCAGGAGATTCAGGACCGGAGTTTCAGGGCAGCAGAATCAGGGCAGGAGTTTCAGTGCAGGAGTTTCATGGCATGTGATTCATGGCATTTTTTTCAGGGCAGGAGTTTCAGGACATGAGATTCAGGGCATGAGTTTCAGGGCAGGAGATTCAGGGCAGGAGATTCTGGTTATGAGATTCAGGGCTGGAGATTCAGGGCATGAGATTCAGGGCTTCAGTTTCAGGGCTGGAGTTTCTGGGCAAAACTTTCGGGGGATGAGTTTTAGAGCATTAGTTTCAAGGCATGAGATTCAGGGCAGTAGTTTCAGGGCATGAGATTCACGGCTGTGGTTTCACGGCTTGAGATTCAGGGCAGGTGTTTCAGGGCATGAGATTCAGGGCATGAGATTCAGAGCAGGAGATTCAGGACAGGAGTTTCAGGGCAGGAGTTTCAGGGCATGAGATTCAGAGCCTGAGTTTCAGGGCAGGAGATTCAGGGCAGGAGATTCAGGTTATGAGATTCAGGGCAGGAGATTCAGGGTATGAGATTCAGGGCAGTAGATTCAGGGCTGGAGATTCAGGGCATGAGATTCTGGGCTTCAGTTTCAGGGCTGAAGTTTCTGGACAAAACTTTCAGGGGATGAGTTTCAGGGCATTAGTTTCAAGGCATGAGATTCAGGGCAGTAGTTTCAGGGCATGAGATTCAGGGCATGAGTTTCAGGGTAGGAGATTCAGGGCTGGAGCTTCAGGGCATATGATTCAGGGCATGAGTTTCAGGGCAGGAGATTCGGGGCAGAAGTTTCAGGGCATGTGATTCAGGACATTAGTTGAAGGGCAGGAGATTCAGGGCTGGAGATTCAGATTATGAGATTCAGGCTGGAGATTCAGGGTATGAGATTTAGGGCAGTAGATTCAGGGCTGGAGAATCAGTGCATGAGATTCAGGGCTTCAGTTTCAGGGCTGGAGTTTCTGGGCAAAACTTTCAGGGGATGAGTTTCAGGGCATTAGTTTCAAGGCATGTGATTCAGGGCAGTAGTTTCAGGGCATGAGATTCAGGGCATGACTTTCAGAGCAGGAGATTCAGGGCTGGAGTTTCAGGGCATATGATTCAATGTATGAGTTTCAAGGCAGGAGATTCGGGGCAGGAGTTTCAGGGCATGTGATTCGGGGCATTAGTTTAAGGCATGAGATTCAGGGCTGGAGTTTCAGGGCAGGAGATTCAGGGCAGGAGATTCAGGTCAGGAGATTCAGGGCATGAGATTCAGGGCATGAGTTTCAGGGCCTGAGTTTCAGGGCAGGAGATTCAGGTTATGAGATTCAGGGCAGGAGATTCAGGGTATGAGATTTAGGGCAGTGGATTCAGGGCATGAGTTTCAGTTCAGGTCTTTCAATGCAGGAGATTCAGGGCATGAGATTCAGGGCAGGAGTTCAGGGCATGAGATTCAGGGCATGAGTGTCAGGGCAGGAGATTCAGGGCATGCGATTCAGGGCCGGAGTTTCATGGTTGGAGATTCAGGGCAGGAGATTCAGTGCAGGAGTTTTAGGGCATGGGATTCAGTGCAGGAGTTTCAGGGCATGAGATTCAGGACAGGATTTTTAGGGCAGGAGATTCAGGGCAGCAGTTTCAAGTTATGAGATTCAGGGCATGAGATTCAGGACATGAGTTTCAGGGCAGGAGATTCAGGACAGGAGATTCAGGGCAGGAGTTTCAGGGCATGAGATTCAGGGCATGAGATTCAGTGCAGGTGTTTCAGTGCAGCAGATTCAGGGTAGGAGTTTCAGGGCATGAGATTCAGGGCAACAGCTTCAGGGCAGGAGATTCAGGGCAAGTAATTCAGTGCAGGAGTTTCAGAGCATGAGATTCTGGGCATGAGTTCCAGGTCAGGAGATTCAGGGCTGGAGTTTCAGGGCATGTGATTCAGGGCATGAGTTTCAGGGCAGGAGATTCAGGACAGGAGTTTCAGGACATGAGATTCAGGGCATGAGTTTCAGGGCAGGAGATTCAGGACAGGAGTTTCAGGGCATGAGATTCATGGCTGTGGTTTCACGGCTTGAGATTCAGGGCAGGTGTTTCAGGGCATGAGATTCAGGGCATGAGATTCAGAACAGGAGATTCAGGACAGGAGTTTCAGGGCAGGAATTTCAGGGCATGAGATTCAGAGCCTGAGTTTCAGGGCAGGAGATTCAGGGCAGGAGATTCAGGGTATGAGATTTAGGGCAGTAGATTCAGGGCTGGAGAATCAGTGCATGAGATTCAGGGCTTCAGTTTCAGGGCTGGAGTTTCTGGGCAAAACTTTCAGGGGATGAGTTTCAGGGCATTAGATTCAAGGCATGAGATTCAGGGCAGTAGTTTCCGGGCATGAGATTCAGGGCATGACTTTCAGAGCAGGAGATTCAGGGCTGGAGTTTCAGGGTATATGATTCAATGCATGAGTTTCAGGGCAGGAGATTCGGGGCAGGAGTTTCAAGGCATGTGATTCGGGGCATTAGTTTAAGGGCAGGAGATTCAAGGCAGGAGTTTCAGGGCAGGAGATTCAGGGCAGGAGATTCAGGTCAGGATATTCAGGGCATGAGATTCAGGGCATGAGTTTCAGGGCCTGAGTTTCGGGGCAGGAGATTCAGGTTATGAGATTCTGGGCAGGAGATTCAGGATATGAGATTTAGGGCAGTAGATTCAGGGCTGGAGATTCAGGGCATGAGATTCAGGGCTTCAGTTTCAGGGCTGGAGTTTCTGGGCAAAACTTTCAGGGGATGAGTTTCAGGGCATTAGTTTCAAGGCATGAGATTCAGGGCAGTCGTTTCAGGGCATGAGATACAGGGCATGAGTTTCAGGGCAGGAGATTCAGGGCAACAGCTTCAGGGCAGGAGATTCAGGGCAAGTAATTCAGTGCAGGAGTTTCAGAGCATGAGATTCTGGGCATGAGTTCCAGGGCCTGAGTTTCGGGGCAGGAGATTCAGGTTATGAGATTCTGGGCAGGAGATTCAGGATATGAGATTTAGGGCAGTAGATTCAGGGCTGGAGATTCAGGGCATGAGATTCAGGGCTTCAGTTTCAGGGCTGGAGTTTCTGGGCAAAACTTTCAGGGGATGAGTTTCAGGGCATTAGTTTCAAGGCATGAGATTCAGGGCAGTCGTTTCAGGGCATGAGATACAGGGCATGAGTTTCAGGGCATGAGATTCAGGGCAACAGCTTAAGGGCAGGAGATTCAGGGCAAGTAATTCAATGCAGGAGTTTCAGAGCATGAGATTCTGGGCATGAGTTCCAGGGCCTGAGTTTCGGGGCAGGAGATTCAGGTTATGAGATTCTGGGCAGGAGATTCAGGATATGAGATTTAGGGCAGTAGATTCAGGGCTGGAGATTCAGGGCATGAGATTCAGGGCTTCAGTTTCAGGGCTGGAGTTTCTGGGCAAAACTTTCAGGGGATGAGTTTCAGGGCATTAGTTTCAAGGCATGAGATTCAGGGCAGTCGTTTCAGGGCATGAGATACAGGGCATGAGTTTCAGGGCATGAGATTCAGGGCAACAGCTTCAGGGCAGGAGATTCAGGGCAAGTAATTCAGTGCAGGAGTTTCAGAGCATGAGATTCAGGGCAGTCGTTTCAGGGCATGAGATACAGGGCATGAGTTTCAGGGCAGGAGATTCAGGGCTGGAGTTTCAGGGCATATGATTCAGGGCATAATTTTCAGGGCAGAATATTCGGCGCAGGAGTTTCAGGGCATGTGATTCAGGACATTACTTTAAGGGCAGGAGATTCAGGGCTGGAGTTTCAGGGCTGGAAATTCAGGGAATGAGATTCAGGGCAGGAGTTCAGAGCAGGAGATTCAGGACAGGAGTTTCAGGGCAGCAGATTCAGGGCAGGAGTTTCAGTGCAGGAGTTTCATGGCATGTGATTCATGGCATTTTTTTCAGGGCAGGATATTCAGGGCAGGAGTTTCAGGACGTGAGATTCAGGGCATGAGTTTCAGGGCAGGAGATTCAGGGCAGGAGATTCTGGTTATGAGATTCAGGCTGGAGATTCAGGGCATGAGATTCAGGGCTTCAGTTTCAGGGCTGGAGTTTCTGGGCAAAACTTTCGGGGGATGAGTTTTAGGGCATTAGTTTCAAGGCATGAGATTCAGGGCAGTAGTTTCAGGGCATGAGATTCAGAGCAGGAGATTCAGGACAGGAGTTTCAGGGCAGGAGTTTCAGGGCATGAGATTCAGAGCCTGAGTTTCAGGGCAGGAGATTCAGGACAGGAGATTCAGGTTATGAGATTCAGGGCAGGAGATTCAGGGTATGAGATTCAGGGCAGTAGATTCAGGGCTGGAGATTCAGGGCATGAGATTCTGGGCTTCAGTTTCAGGGCTGAAGTTTCTGGGCAAAACTTTCAGGGGATGAGTTTCAGGGCATTAGTTTCAAGGCATGAGATTCAGGGCCGTAGTTTCAGGGCATGAGATTCAGGGCATGAGTTTCAGGGTAGGAGATTCAGGGCTGGAGCTTCAGGGCATATGATTCAGGGCATGAGTTTCAGGGCAGGAGATTCGGAGCAGAAGTTTCAGGGCATGTGATTCAGGACATTAGTTTAAGGGCAGGAGATTCAGGGCTGGAGATTCAGATTATGAGATTCAGGCTGGAGATTCAGGGTATGAGATTTAGGGCAGTAGATTCAGGGCTGGAGAATCAGTGCATGAGATTCAGGGCTTCAGTTTCAGGGCTGGAGTTTCTGGGCAAAACTTTCGGGGGATGAGTTTTAGGGCATTAGTTTCAAGGCATGAGATTCAGGGCAGTAGTTTCAGGGCATGAGATTCAGAGCAGGAGATTCAGGACAGGAGTTTCAGGGCAGGAATTTCAGGGCATCAGATTCAGAGCCTGAGTTTCAGGGCAGGAGATTCAGGACAGGAGATTCAGGTTATGAGATTCAGGGCAGGAGATTCAGGGTATGAGATTCAGGGCAGTAGATTCAGGGCTGGAGATTCAGGGCATGAGATTCTGGGCTTCAGTTTCAGGGCTGAAGTTTCTGGGCAAAACTTTCAGGGGATGAGTTTCAGGGCATTAGTTTGAAGGCATGAGATTCAGGGCCGTAGTTTCAGGGCATGAGATTCAGGGCATGAGTTTCAGGGTAGGAGATTCAGGGCTGGAGCTTCAGGGCATATGATTCAGGGCATGAGTTTCAGGGCAGGAGATTCGGAGCAGAAGTTTCAGGGCATGTGATTCAGGACATTAGTTTAAGGGCAGGAGATTCAGGGCTGGAGATTCAGATTATGAGATTCAGGCTGGAGATTCAGGGTATGAGATTTAGGGCAGTAGATTCAGGGCTGGAGAATCAGTGCATGAGATTCAGGGCTTCAGTTTCAGGGCTGGAGTTTCTGGGCAAAACTTTCAGGGGATGAGTTTCAGGGCATTAGTTTCAAGGCATGTGATTCAGGGCAGTAGTTTCAGGGCATGACTTTCAGAGCAGGAGATTCAGGGCTGGAGTTTCAGGGCATATGATTCAATGTATGAGTTTCAGGGCAGGAGATTCGGGGCAGGAGTTTCAGGGCATGTGATTCGGGGCATTAGTTTAAGACAGGAGATTCAGGGCTGGAGTTTCAGGGCAGGAGATTCCGGGCAGGAGTTCAGAGCAGGAGATTCAGGACAGGAGTTTCAGGACAGCAGATTCAGAGCAGGAGATTCAGGACAGGAGTTTCAGGGCAGGAGTTTCAGGGCAGGAGATTCAGGGCCTGAGTTTCAGGGCAGGAGTTTCAGTGCAGGAGATTCTGGTTATGAGATTCAGGGCTGGAGATTCAGGGCATGAGATCAAGGGCATGAAATTCAGGGTATGAGTTTCAGGGCAGAAGATTCAGGGCAGGAGATTCAGGGCATGAGTTTCAGGTCTGGAGATTCAGGGCAGGAGTTTCAGGTCTGGAGATTCAGGGCAGGAGTTTCAGGGCTGGAGTTTCTGTGCATGAGATTCAAGGCATTAGTTTCAGGGCAGGAGATTCAGGGCAGGAGTTTCAGGGCATGAGATTCAGGGCCTGAGATCAAGGGCATGAAATTCAGGGTATGAGTTTCAGGGCAGAAGATTCAGGGCAGGCGATTCAGGGCATGAGTTTCAGGTCTGGAGATTCAGGGCAGGAGTTTCAGGGCATGAGATTCAGGGCATGAGTTTCAGTTCAGGTCTTTCAGTGCAGGAGATTCAGGGCATGCGTGTCAGTGCAGGAGATTCAGTGTAGGAGTTTCTGGGCATGACATTCAAGGCAGTGGTTTCAGGGCTTGAGATTCAGGGCAGGAGTTTCAGGGCATGAGATTCAGGACAGGTGTTTCAGGGCAGGATTTTCAGGGCAGGAGATTCAGGGCATGAGTTTCAGGACAGGGGTTTCAGTGCAGGAGTTTCAGGGTATGAGATTCAGGGCAGGTGTTTCAGGGCATGAGATTCAGGGCATGAGATTCAGAACAGGAGATTCAGGACAGGAGTTTCAGGGCAGGAATTTCAGGGCATGAGATTCAGAGCCTGAGTTTCAGGGCAGGAGATTCAGGGCTGGAGATTCAGATTATGAGATTCAGGGCAGGAGATTCAGGGCAGGATTTTTAGGGCAGGAGATTCAGGGCAGCAGTTTCAAGGTATGAGATTCAGGGCATGAGATTCAGGACATGAGTTTCAGGGCAGGAGATTCAGGGCAGGAGTTTCAGGGCATGAGATTCAGGGCATGAGTTTCAGGGCAGGTGTTTCAGTGCAGCAGATTCAGGGTAGGAGTTTCAGGGCATGAGATTCAGGGCAAGAGCTTCAGGGCAGGAGATTCTGGGCAGGTGATTCAGTGCAGGAGTTTCAGAGCATGAGATTCTGGGCATGAGTTCCAGGTCAGGAGATTCAGGGCTGGAGTTTCAGGGCATGTGATTCAGGGCATGAGTTTCAGGGTAGGAGATTCAGGACAGGAGTTTCAGTGCAGGAGTTTCATGGCATGTGATTCATGGCATTTTTTTCAGGGCAGGAGATTCAGGGCAGGAGTTTCAGGACATGAGATTCAGGGCATGAGTTTCAGGGCAGGAGATTCAGGGCAGGAGTTTCAGGACATGAGATTCAGGGCATGAGTTTCAGGGCAGGAGATTCAGGACAGGAGTTTCAGGGCATGAGGTTCAGGGCTGTTGTTTCACGGCTTGAGATTCAGGGCAGGAATTTCAGGGTATGAGATTCAGAGCCTGAGTTTCAGGGCAGGAGATTCAGGGCTGGAGATTCAGATTATGAGATTCAGGGCAGGAGATTCAGGGTATGACATTTAGGGCAGTAGATTCAGGGCTGGAGAATCAGTGCATGAGATTCAGGGCTTCAGTTTCAGTGCTGGAGTTTCTGGGCAAAACTTTCAGGGGATGAGTTTCAATGCATTAGTTTCAAGGCATGAGATTCAGGGCAGTAGTTTCAGGGCATGAGATTCAGGGCATGACTTTCAGAGCTGGAGATTCAGGGCTGGAGTTTCAGGGCATATGATTCAATGCATGAGTTTCAGGGCAGGAGCTTCGGGGCAGGAGTTTCAGGGCATGTGATTCGGGGCTTCAGTTTAAGGGCAGGAGATTCAAGGCTGGAGTTTCAGGGCCTGAGTTTCAGGGCAGGAGATTCAGGTTATGCGATTCAGGGCAGGAGATTCAGGATATGAGATTTAGGGCAGTAGATTCAGGGCTGGAGATTCAGGGCATGAGATTCAGGGCTTCAGATTCAGGGCTGGAGTTTCTGGGCAAAACATTCAGGGGATGAGTTTCAGGGCATTAGTTTCAAGGCATGAGATTCAGGGCAGTCGTTTCAGGGCATGAGATACAGGGCATGAGTTTCAGGGCAGGAGATTCAGGGCTGGAGTTTCAGGGCATATGATTCAGGGCATAATTTTCAGGGCAGGATATTCGGTGCAGGAGTTTCAGGGCATGTGATTCAGGACATTACTTTAACGGCAGGAGATTCAGGGCTGGAGTTTCAGGGCTGGAGATTCAGGGCATGAGATTCAGGGCAGGAGTTCAGAGCAGGAGATTCAGGACAGGAGTTTCAGGGCAGCAGATTCAGGGCAGGAGTTTCAGTGTAGGAGTTTCATGGCATGTGATTCATGGCATTTTTTTCAGGGCAGGAGATTCAGGGCAGGAGTTTCAGGACATGAGATTCAGGGCATGAGTTTCAGGGCAGGAGATTCAGGACAGGAGTTTCAGGGCATGAGATTCAAGGCTGTGGTTTCACGGCTTGAGATTCAGGGCAGGTGTTTCACGGCATGAGATTCAGGGCATGAGATTCAGAGCAGGAGATTCAGGACAGGAGTTTCAGGGCAGGAGTTTCAGGGCAGGAGATTCAGGGCCTGAGTTTCAGGGCAGGAGATTCAGGGCAGGAGATTCTGGTTATGAGATTCAGGGCTGGAGATTCAGGGCATGAGATTCAGGGCTTCAGTTTCAGGGCTGGAGTTTCTGGGCAAAACTTTCGGGGGATGAGTTTTAGGGCATTAGTTTCAAGGCATGAGATTCAGTGCAGTAGTTTCAGGGCATGAGAATCACGGCTGTGGTTTCACGGCTTGAGATTCAGGGCAGGTGTTTCAGGGCATGAGATTCAGGGCATGAGATTCAGAGCAGGAGATTCAGGACAGGAGTTTCAGGGCAGGAGTTTCAGGGCATGAGATTCAGGGCCTGAGTTTCAGGGCAGGAGATTCAGGACAGGAGATTCAGGTTATGAGATTCAGGGCAGGAGATTCAGGGTATGAGATTCAGGGCAGTAGATTCAGGGCTGGAGATTCAGGGCATGAGATTCTGGGCTTCAGTTTCAGGGCTGAAGTTTCTGTGCAAAACTTTCAGGGGATGAGTTTCAGGGCATTAGTTTCAAGGCATGAGATTCAGGGCAGTAGTTTCAGGGCATGAGATTCAGGGCATGAGTTTCAGGGTAGGAGATTCAGGGCTGGAGCTTCAGGGCATATGATTCAGGGCATGAGTTTCAGGGCAGGAGATACGGGGCAGAAGTTTCAGGTCATGTGATTCAGGACATTAGTTTAAGGGCAGGAGATTCAGGGCTGGAGTTTCAGGGCAGGAGATTCAGGGCATGAGATTCAGGGCATGAGTTTCAGGGCAGGTGTTTCAGTGCAGGAAATTCAGGGCATGTGATTCAGGGCATAAGTTTCAGGGCATGCGATTCAGAGCATGAGATTCAGGGCAGGAGATTCAGAACAGGAGATTCAGGACAGGAGTTTCAGGGCAGGAATTTCAGGGCATGAGATTCAGAGCCTGAGTTTCAGGGCAGGAGATTCAGGGCTGGAGATTCAGATTATGAGATTCAGGGCAGGAGATTCAGGGTATGAGATTTAGGGCAGTAGATTCAGGGCTGGAGAATCAGTGCATGAGATTCAGGGCTTCAGTTTCAGGGCTGGAGTTTCTGGGCAGTAGTTTCAGGGCATGAGATTCAGGGCATGACTTTCAGAGCAGGAGATTCAAGGCTGGAGTTTCAAGGCATATGATTCAATGCATGAGTTTCAGGGCAGGAGATTCGGGGCAGGAGTTTCAGGGCATGTGATTCGGGTGATTAGTTTAAGGGCAGGAGATTCAAGGCTGGAGTTTCAGGGCAGGAGATTCAGGGCAGGAGATTCAGGTCAGGAGATTCAGGGCATGAGATTCAGGGCATGAGTTTCAGGGCCTGAGTTTCAGGGCAGGAGATTCAGGGCTGGAGTTTCAGGGCATATGATTCAGGGCATGATTTTCAGGGCAGGATATTCGAAGCAGGAGTTTCAGGGCATGTGATTCAGGACATTACTTTAAGGGCAGGAGATTCAGGGCTGGAGTTTCATGGCTGGAGATTCAGGGCATGAGATTCAGGGCAGGAGTTCAGAGCAGGAGATTCGGGGCAGAAGTTTCAGGGCATGTGATTCAGGACATTAGTTTAAGGGCAGGAGATTCAGGGCTGGAAATTCAGATTATGAGATTCAGGCTGGAGATTCAGGGTATGAGATTTAGGGCAGTAGATTCAGGGCTGGAGAATCAGTGCATGAGATTCAGGGCTTCAGTTTCAGGGCTGGAGTTTCTGGGCAAAACTTTCAGGGGATGAGTTTCAGGGCATTAGTTTCAAAGCATGAGATTCAGGGCAGTAGTTTCAGGGCATGAGATTCAGGGCATGACTTTCAGAGCAGGAGATTCAGGGCTGGAGTTTCAGGGCATATGATTCAATGTATGAGTTTCAGGGCAGGAGATTCGGGGCAGGAGTTTCAGGGCATGTGATTCGGGGCATTAGTTTAAGGCAGGAGATTCAGGGCAGGAGATTCAGGTCAGGAGATTCAGGGCATGAGATTCAGGGCATGTGTTTCAGGGCCTGAGTTTCAGGGCAGGAGATTCAGGTTATGAGATTCAGGGCAGGAGATTCAGGGTATGAGATTTAGGGCAGTAGATTCAGGGCTGGAGATTCAGGGCATGAGATTCAGGGCTTCAGTTTCAGGCCTGGAGTTTCTGGGCAAAGCTTTCAGGGGATGAGTTTCAGGGCATTAGTTTCAAGGCATGAGATTCAGGGAGTCGTTTCAGGGCATGAGATACAGGACATGAGTTTCAGGGCAGGAGATTCAGGGCTGGAGTTTCAGGGCATATGATTCAGGGCAGGAGTTTCAGGGCAGGATATTCGGGGCAGGAGTTTCAGGGCATGTGATTCAGGACATTACTTTAAGGGCAGGAGATTCAGGGCTGGAGTTTCAGGGCAGGAGTTTCAGGGCATGAGATTCAGAGCCTGAGTTTCAGGGCAGGAGATTCAGGACAGGAGATTCAGGTTATGAGATTCAGGGCAGTAGATTCAGGGTATGAGATTCAGGGCAGTAGATTCAGGGCTGGAGATTCAGGGCATGAGATTCTGGGCTTCAGTTTCAGGGCTGAAGTTTCTGGGCAAAACTTTCAGGGGATGAGTTTCAGGGCATTAGTTTCAAGGCATGAGATTCAGGGCCGTTGTTTCAGGGCATGAGATTCAGGGCATGAGTTTCAGGGTAGGAGATTCAGGGCTGGAGCTTCAGGGCATATGATTCAGGGCATGAGTTTCAGGGCAGGAGATTCGGAGCAGAAGTTTCAGGGCATGTGATTCAGGACATTAGTTTAAGGGCAGGAGATTCAGGGCTGGAGATTCAGATTATGAGATTCAGGCTGGAGATTCAGGGTATGAGATTTAGGGCAGTAGATTCAGGGCTGGAGAATCAGTGCATGAGATTCAGGGCTTCAGTTTCAGGGCTGGAGTTTCTGGGCAAAACTTTCAGGGGATGAGTTTCAGGGCATTAGTTTCAAGGCATGTGATTCAAAGCAGTATTTTCAGGGCATGACTTTCAGAGCAGGAGATTCAGGGCATGACTTTCAGAGCAGGAGATTCAGGGCTGGAGTTTCAGGGCATATGATTCAATGTATGAGTTTCAGGGCAGGAGATTCGGGGCAGGAGTTTCAGGGCATGTGATTCGGGGCATTAGTTTAAGGCAGGAGATTCAGGGCTGGAGTTTCAGGGCAGGAGATTCAGGGCAGGAGATTCAGGTCAGGAGATTCAGGGCATAAGATTCAGGGCATGAGTTTCAGGGCCTGAGTTTCAGGGCAGGAGATTCAGGGCATGAGATTCAGGGCAGGAGATTCAGGGTATGAGATTTAGGGCAGTAGATTCAGGGCTGGAGATTCAGGGCATGTGATTCAGGGCTTCAGTTTCAGGCCTGGAGTTTCTGGGCAAAACTTTCAGGGGATGAGTTTCAGGGCATTAGTTTCAGGGTAGGAGATTCAGGGCTGGTGTTTCAAGGCATATGATTCAGGGCAGGAGTTTTAGGGCAGGATATTCGGGGCAGGAGTTTCAGGGCATGTGATTCAGGACATTACTTTAAGGGCAGGAGATTCAGGGCTGGAGTTCAGAGCAGGAGATTCAGGACAGGAGTTTCAGGGCAGCAGATTCAGAGCAGGAGATTCAGGACAGGAATTTCAGGGCAGGAGTTTCAGGGCAGGAGATTCAGGGCCTGAGTTTCAGGGCAGGAGTTTCAGTGCAGGAGATTCTGGTTATGAGATTCAGGGCTGGAGATTCAGGGCATGAGATCAAGGGCATGAAATTCAGGGTATGAGTTTCAGGGCAGAAGATTCAGGGCAGGAGATTCAGGGCATGAGTTTCAGGTCTGGAGATTCAGGGCAGGAGTTTCAGGTCTGGAGATTCAGGGCAGGAGTTTCAGGGCTGGAGTTTCTGTGCATGTGATTCAAGGCATTAGTTTCGGGGCAGGAGATTCAGGGCAGGAGTTTCAGGGCATGAGTTTCAGGGCAGGGGTTTCAGTGCAGGAGTTTCAGGGTATGAGATTCAGGGCATGAGTTTCAGGGCAGGAGATTCAGGGCAGGATTTTTAGGGCAGGAGATTCAGGGCAGCAGTTTCAAGGTATGAGATTCAGGGCATGAGATTCAGGACATGAGTTTCAGGGCAGGAGATTCAGGGCAGGAGTTTCAGGGCATGAGATTCAGGGCATGAGTTTCAGGGCAGGTGTTTCAGTGCAGCAGATTCAGGGTAGGAGTTTCAGGGCATGAGATTCAGGGAAAGAGCTTCAGGGCAGGAGATTCAGGGCAGGTGATTCAGTGCAGGAGTTTCAGAGCATGAGATTCTGGGCATGAGTTCCAGGTCAGGAGATTCAGGGCTGGAGTTTCAGGGCATGTGATTCAGGGCATGAGTGTCAGGGCAGGAGATTCAGGACAGGAGTTTCAGTGCAGGAGTTTCAGGACATGTGATTCATGGCATTTTTTTCAGGGCAGGAGATTCAGGGCAGGAGTTTCAGGACATGAGATTCAGGGCATGAGTTTCAGGGCAGGAGATTCAGGACAGGAGTTTCAGGGCATGACGTTCAGGGCTGTTGCTTCACGGCTTTAGATTCAGGGCAGGTGTTTCAGGGCATGAGATTCAGGGCATGAGATTCAGAACAGGAGATTCAGGACAGGAGTTTCAGGGCAGGAATTTCAGGGCATGAGATTCAGAGCCTGAGTTTCAGGGCAGGAGATTCAGGGCTGGAGATTCAGATTATGAGATTCAGGGCAGGAGATTCAGGGTATGACATTTAGGGCAGTAGATTCAGGGCTGGAGAATCAGTGCATGAGATTCAGGGCTTCAGTTTCAGGGCTGGAGTTTCTGGGCAAAACTTTCAGGGGATGAGTTTCAGGGCATTAGTTTCAAGTCATGAGATTCAGGGCAGTAGTTTCAGGGCATGAGATTCAGGGCATGACTTTCAGAGCAGGAGATTCAGGGCTGGAGTTTCAGGGCATATGATTCAATGCATGAGTTTCAGGGCAGGAGATTCGGGGCAGGAGTTTCAGGGCATGTGATTCGGGGCATTAGTTTAAGGGCAGGAGATTCAAGGCTGGAGTTTCAGGGCAGGAGATTCAGGGCAGGAGATTCAGGTCAGGAGATTCAGGGCATGAGATTCAGGGCATCAGTTTCAGGGCCTGAGTTTCAGGGCAGGAGATTCAGGTTATGCGATTCAGGGCAGGAGATTCAGGATATGAGATTTAGGGCAGTAGATTTAGGGCTGGAGATTCAGGGCATGAGATTCAGGGCTTCAGTTTCAGGGCTGGAGTTTCTGGGCAAAACATTCAGGGGATGAGTTTCAGGGCATTAGTTTCAAGGCATGAGATTCAGGGCAGTCGTTTCAGGGCATGAGATACAGGGCATGAGTTTCAGGGCAGGAGATTCAGGGCTGGAGTTTCAGGGCATATGATTCAGGGCATGATTTTCAGGGCAGGATATTCGGGGCAGGAGTTTCAGGGCATGTGATTCAGGACATTACTTTAACGGCAGGAGATTCAGGGCTGGAGTTTCAGGGCTGGAGATTCAGAGCATGAGATTCAGGGCAGGAGTTCAGAGCAGGAGATTCAGGACAGGAGTTTCAGGGCATGAGATTCAAGGCTGTGGTTTCACGGCTTGAGATTCAGGGCAGGTGTTTCACGGCATGAGATTCAGGGCATGAGATTCAGAGCAGGAGATTCAGGACAGGAGTTTCAGGGCAGGAGTTTCAGGGCAGGAGATTCAGGGCCTGAGTTTCAGGGCTTCAGTTTCAGGGCTGGAGTTTCTGGGCAAAACTTTGTGGGGATGAGTTTTAGGGCATTAGTTTCAAGGCATGAGATTCAGTGCAGTAGTTTCAGGGCATGAGATTCACGGCTGTGGTTTCACGGCTTGAGATTCAGGGCAGGTGTTTCAGGGCATGAGATTCAGGGTATGAGATTCAGAGCAGGAGATTCAGGACAGGAGTTTCAGGGCAGGAGTTTCAGGGCATGAGATTCAGGACCTGAGTTTCAGGGCAGGAGATTCAGGACAGGAAATTCAGGTTATGAGATTCAGGGCAGGAGATTCAGAGTATGAGATTCAGGGCAGTAGATTCAGGGCTGGAGATTCAGGGCATGAGATTCTGGGCTTCAGTTTCAGGGCTGAAGTTTCTGTGCAAAACTTTCAGGGGATGAGTTTCAGGGCATTAGTTTCAAGGCATGAGATTCAGGGCAGTAGTTTCAGGGCATGAGATTCAGGGCATGAGTTTCAGGGTAGGAGATTCTGGGCAGACGTTTCAGGGCATGTGATTCAGGACATTAGTTTAAGGGCAGGAGATTCAGGGCTGGAGATTCAGATTATGAGATTCAGGCTGGAGATTCAGGGTATGAGATTTAGGGCTGTAGATTCAGGGCTGGAGAATCAGTGCATGAGATTCAGGGCTTCAGTTTCAGGGCTGGAGTTTCTGGGCAAATCTTTCAGGGGATGAGTTTCAGGGCATTAGTTTCAAGGGATGAGTTTCAGGGCAGTAGTTTCAGGGCATGAGATTCAGGGCATGACTTTCAGAGCAGGAGATTCAGGACTGGAGTTTCAGGGCATATGATTCAATGCATGAGTTTCAGGGCAGGAGATTCGGGGCAGGAGTTTCAGGGCATGTGATTCGGGGCATTAGTTTAAGGGCAGGAGATTCAAGGCTGGAGTTTCAGGGCAGGAGATGCAGGGCAGGAGATTCAGGTCAGGAGATTCAGGGCATGAGATTCAGGGCATGAGTTTCAGGGCCTGAGTTTCAGGGCAGGAGATTCAGGTTATGAGATTCAGGGCAGGAGATTCAGGGCAGTCGTTTCAGGGCATGAGATACAGGGCATGAGTTTCAGTTCAGGTCTTTCAATGCAGGAGATTCAGGGCTGGAGTTTCAGGGCATATGATTCAGGGCATGATTTTCAGGGCAGGATATTCGGGGCAGGAGTTTCAGGGCATGTGATTCAGTACATTACTTTAAGGGCAGGATTTCAGGGCTGGAGTTTCAGGGCTGGAGATTCAGGGCATCAGATTCAGGGCAGGAGTTCAGAGCAGGAGATTCAGGACAGGAGTTTCAGGGCAGCAGATTCAGGGCAGGAGTTTCAGTACAGGAGTTTCATGGCGTCTGATTCATGGCATATTTTTCAGGGCAGGAGTTTCAGGACATGAGATTCAGGGCATGAGTTTCAGGGCAGGAGATTCAGGACAGGAGTATCAGGGCATGAGATTCAGAACATGAGATTCAGAGCAGGAGATTCTGGACAGGAGTTTCAGGGCAGGAGATTCAAGGCCTGAGTTTCAGGGCAGGAGATTCAGGGCAGGAGATTCTGGTTATGAGATTCAGGGCTGGAGATTCAGGGCATGAGATTCAGGGCTTCAGTTTCAGGGCTGGAGATTCTGGGCAAAACTTTCAGGGGATGAGTTTTAGGGCATTAGTTTCAAGGCATGAGATTCAGGGCAGTAGTTTCAGGGCATGAGATTCACGGCTGTGGTTTCACGGCTTGAGATTCAGGGCAGGTGTTTCAGGGCATGAGATTCAGGGCATGAGATTCAGAGCAGGAGATTCAGGACAGGAGTTTCAGGGCAGGAGTTTCAGGGCATGAGATTCAGGGCCTGAGTTTCAGGGCAGGAGATTCAGGACAGGAGATTCAGGTTATGAGATTCAGGGCAGGTGATTCAGGGTATGAGATTCAGGGCAGTAGATTCAGGACTGGAGATTCAGGCAGGAGTTTCAGGGCATGAGATTCAGGGCATGAGTTTCAGGGCAGGTGTTTCAGTGCAGGAGATTCAGGGTAGGAGTTTCAGGGCATGAGATTCAGGGCATGAGTTTCAGGGCAGGAGATTCAGGACAGGAGTTTCAGGGCATGAGATTCAGGGCTTCAGTTTCAGGGCTGGAGAATCAGTGCATGAGATTCAGCGCTTCAGTTTCAGGGCTGGAGTTTCTGGGCAAAACTTTCAGGGGATGAGTTTCAGGGCATTGGTTTCAAGGCATGAGATTCAGGGCAGTAGTTTCAGGGCATGAGATTCAGGGCATGACTTTCAGAGCAGGAGATTCAGGGCTGGAGTTTCAGGGCATATGATTCAATGTATGAGTTTCAGGGCAGGAGATTCGGGGCAGGAGCTTCAGGGCATGTGATTCGGGGCATTAGTTTAAGGCCGGAGATTCAGGGCTGGAGTTTCAGGGCAGGAGATTCAGGGCAGGAGATTCAGGTCAGGAGATTCAGGGCATGAGATTCAGGGCATGGGATTCAGGGCCTGAGTTTCAGGGCATGAGATTCAGGACAGGATTTTTAGGGCAGGAGATTCAGGGCAGCAGTTTCAAGGTATGAGATTCAGGGCATGAGATTCAGGGCAGTAGTTTCAGGGCATGAGATTCAGGGCATGACTTTCAGAGTAGGAGATTCAGGGCTGGAGTTTCAGGGCATATGATTCAATGTATGAGTTTCAGGGCAGGAGATTCGGGACAGGAGCTTCAGGGCATGTGATTCGGGGCATTAGTTTAAGGCCGGAGATTCAGGGCTGGAGTTTCAGGGCAGGAGATTCAGGGCAGGAGATTCAGGTCAGGAGATTCAGGGCATGAGATTCAGGGCATGAGTTTCAGGGCCTGAGTTTCAGGGCAGGAGATTCAGGTTATGAGATTCAGGGTATGAGATTTAGGGCAGTAGATTCAGGGCATGAGAATCAGTTCAGGTCTTTCAATGCAGGAGATTCAGGGCATGAGATTCAGGGCAGGAGTTCAGGGCATGAGATTCAGGGCATGAGTGTCAGGGCAGGAGATTCTGGGCATGCGATTCAGTGCCGGAGTTTCATGGTTGGAGATTCCGGGCAGCAGATTCAGTGCAGGAGTTTTAGGGCATGGGATTCAGGGCAGGAGTTTCAGGGCATGAGATCCAGGACAGGATTTTTAGGGCAGGAGATTCAGGGCAGCAGTTTCAAGGTATGAGATTCAGGGCATGAGATTCAGGACATGAGTTTCAGGGCAGGAGATTCAGGGCAGGAGATTCAGGGCAGGAGTTTCAGGGCATGAGATTCAGGGCATGAGTTTCAGGGCAGGAGATCCAGGGCAGGAGTTCAGGGCATGAGATTCAGGGCATGAGGTTCAGGGCAGGAGATTCAGGGCATGTAATTCGGGGCATTAGTTTAAGGGCAGGAGATTCAAGGCTGGAGTTTCAGGGCAGGAGATTCAGGGCAGGCGATTCAGGTCAGGAGATTCAGGGCATGAGATTCAGGGCATGTGTTTCAGGGCCTGAGTTTCAGGGCAGGAGATTCAGGTTTTGAGATTCAGGGCAGGAGATTCAGGGTATGAGATTTAGGGCAGTAGATTCAGGGCTGGAGATTCAGGGCATGAGATTCAGGGCTTCAGTTTCAGGCCTGGAGTTTCTGGGCAAAACTTTCAGGGGATGAGCTTCAGGGCATTAGTTTCAAGGCATGAGATTCTGGGCAGTATTTTCAGGGCATGAGATACAGGGCATGAGTTTCAGGGCAGGAGATTCAGGGCTGGAGTTTCAGGGCATATGATTCAGGGCATGATTTTCAGGGCAGGATATTAGGGGCAGGAGTTTCAGGGCATGTGATTCCGGACATTACTTTAAGGGCAGGATTTCAGGGCTGGAGTTTCAGGGCTGGAGATTCAGGGCCTGAGATTCAGGGCAGATGTTCAGAGCAGGAGATTCAGGACAGGAGTTTCTGGGCAGCAGATTCAGGGCAGGAGTGTCAGTGCAGGAGTTTCATGGCGTTTGATTCATGGCATTTTTTTCAGGGCAGGAGATTCAGGGCAGGAGTTTCAGGACATGAGATTCAGGGCATGAGTTTCAGGGCAGGAGATTCAGGACAGGAGTTTCAGGGCATGAGATTCAAGGCTGTGGTTTCACGGCTTGAGATTCAGGGCAGGTGTTTCACGGCATGAGATTCAGGGCATGAGATTCAGAGCAGGAGATTCAGGACAGGAGTTTCAGGGCTGGAGTTTCAGGGCAGGAGATTCTGGTTATGAGATTCAGGGCTGGAGATTCAGGGTATGAGATTGAAGGCTTCAGTTTCAGGGCTGGAGTTTCTGGGCAAAACTTTCAGGGGATGAGTTTTAGGGCATTAGTTTCACGGCTTGAGATTCAGGGCAGGTGTTTCAGGGCATGAGATTCAGGGCATGAGATTCAGAGCAGGAGATTCAGGACAGGAGTTTCAGGGCAGCAGTTTCAGGGCATGAGATTCAGGGCCTGAGTTTCAGGGCAGGAGATTCAGGACAGGAGATTCAGGTTATGAGATTCAGGGCAGGAGATACAGGGTATGAGGTTCAGGGCAGTAGATTCAGGGCTGGAGATTCAGGGCAGGAGTTTCAGGGCATCAGATTCAGGGCATGATTTTCGGGCAAGTGTTTCAGTGCAGGAGATTCAGGGCAGGAGTTTCAGGACATGAGATTCAGGGCATGAGTTTCAGGGCAGGAGATTCAGGGCAGGAGTTTCAGGACATGAGATTCAGGGCATGAGTTTCAGGGCATGAGATTCAGGGCATGAGATTCAGAGCAGGAGATTCAGGACAGGAGTTTCAGGGCAGGAGTTTCAGGGCATGAGATTCAGGGCCTGAGTTTCAGGGCAGGAGATTCAGGACAGGAAATTCAGGTTATGAGATTCAGGGCAGGAGATTCAGGGTATGAGATTCAGGGCAGTAGATTCAGGGCTGGAGATTCAGGGCATGAGATTCTGGGCTTCAGTTTCAGGGCTGAAGTTTCTGTGCAAAACTTTCAGGGGATGAGTTTCAGGGCATTAGTTTCAAGGCATGAGATTTTGGGCAGTAGTTTCAGGGCATGAGATTCAGGGCATGAGTTTCAGGGTAGGAGATTCAGGGCTGGAGCTTCAGGGCATATGATTCAGGGCATGAGTTTCAGGGCAGGAGATTCGGGGCAGACGTTTCAGGGCATCTGATTCAGGACATTAGTTTAAGGGCAGGAGATTCAGGGCTGGAGATTCAGATTATGAGATTCAGGCTGGAGATTCAGGGTATGAGATTTAGGGCAGTAGATTCAGGGCTGGAGAATCAGTGCATGAGATTCAGGGCTTCAGTTTCAGGGCTGGAGTTTCTGGGCAAAACTTTCAGGGGATGAGTTTCAGGGCATTAGTTTCAAGGCATGAGATTCAGGGCAGTAGTTTCAGGGCATGAGATTCAGGGCATGACTTTCAGAGCAGGAGATTCAGGGCTGGAGTTTCAGGGCATATGATTCAATGCATGAGTTTCAGGGCAGGAGATTCGGGGCAGGAGTTTCAGGGCATGTGATTCGGGGCATTAGTTTAAGGGCAGGAGATTCAAGGCTGGAGTTTCAGGGCAGGAGATGCAGGGCAGGAGATTCAGGTCAGGAGATTCAGGGCATGAGATTCAGGGCATGAGTTTCAGGGCCTGAGTTTCAGGGCAGGACATTCAGGTTATGAGATTCAGGGCAGGAGATTCAGGGTATGAGATTTAGGGCAGTAGATTCAGGGCATGAGTTTCAGTTCAGGTCTTTCAATGCAGGAGATTCAGGGCTGGAGTTTCAGGGCATATGATTCAGGGCATGATTTTCAGGGCAGGATATTCGGGGCAGGAGTTTCAGGGCATGTGATTCAGTACATTACTTTAAGGGCAGGATTTCAGGGCTGGAGTTTCAGGGCTGGAGATTCAGGGCATGAGATTCAGGCAGGAGATTCAGGGTATGAGATTTAGGGCAGTAGATTCAGGGCTGGAGAATCAGTGCATGAGATTCAGGGCTTCAGTTTCAGGGCTGGAGTTTCTGGGCAAAACTTTCAGGGGATGAGTTTCAGGGCATTAGTTTCAAGGCATGAGATTCAGGGCTGTCGTTTCAGGGCATGAGATACAGGGCATGAGTTTCAGGGCAGGAGATTCAGGGCTGGAGTTTCAGGGCATATGATTCAGGGCATGATTTTCAGGGCAGGATATTCGGGGCAGGAGTTTCAGGGCATGTGATTCAGTACATTACTTTAAGGGCAGGATTTCAGGGCTGGAGTTTCAGGGCTGGAGATTCAGGGCATCAGATTCAGGGCAGGAGTTCAGAGCAGGAGATTCAGGACAGGAGTTTCAGGGCAGCAGATTCAGGGCAGGAGTTTCAGTGCAGGAGTTTCATGGCGTCTGATTCATGGCATATTTTTCAGGGCAGGAGTTTCAGGACATGAGATTCAGGGCATGAGTTTCAGGGCAGGAGATTCAGGACAGGAGTTTCAGGGCATGAGATTCAGAGCATGAGATTCAGAGCAGGAGATTCTGGACAGGAGTTTCAGGGCTGGAGTTTCAGGGCAGGAGATTCAGGGCCTGAGTTTCAGGGCAGGAGATTCAGGGCAGGAGATTCTGGTTATGAGATTCAGGGCTGGAGATTCAGGGCATGAGATTCAGGGCTTCAGTTTCAGGGCTGGAGTTTCTGGGCAAAACTTTGAGGGGATGAGTTTTAGGGCATTAGTTTCAAGGAATGAGATTCAGGGCAGTAGTTTCAGGGCATGAGATTCAGGGCATGAGATTCAGGGCCTGAGTTTCAGGGCAGGAGATTCAGGACAGGAGATTCAGGTTATGAGATTCAGGGCAGGAGATTCAGTGTATGAGATTCAGGGCAGTAGATTCAGGGCTGGAGATTCAGGGCAGGAGTTTCAGGGCAGGAGTTTCAGGGCATGAGATTCAGGGCCTGAGTTTCAGGGCAGGAGATTCAGGACAGGAGATTCAGGTTATGAGATTCAGGGCAGGAGATTCAGGGTATGAGATTCAGGGCAGTAGATTCAGGGCTGGAGATTCAGGGCAGGAGTTTCAGGGCATGAGATTCAGGGCAGGTGTTTCAGTGCAGGAGATTCAGGGTAGGAGTTTCAGGGCATGAGATTCAGGGCATGAGTTTCAGGGCAGGAGATTCAGGACAGGAGTTTCAGGGCATGAGATACAGGGCTTCAGTTTCAGGGCTGGAGTTTCTGGGCAAAACTTTCAGGGGATGAGTTTCAGGGCATTAGTTTCAAGGCATGAGATTCAGGGCAGTCGTTTCAGGGCATGAGTTTCAGGGTAGGAGATTCAGGGCTGGAGCTTCAGGGCATATGATTCAGGGCATGAGTTTCAAGGCAGGAGATTCGGGGCAGAAGTTTCAGGGCATGTGATTCAGGACATTAGTTTAAGGGCAGGAGATTCAGGGCTGGAGATTCAGATTATGAGATTCAGGCAGGAGATTCAGGGTATGAGATTTAGGGCAGTAGCTTCAGGGCTGGAGAATCAGTGCATGAGATTCAGCGCTTCAGTTTCAGGGCTGGAGTTTCTGGGCAAAACTTTCAGGGGATGAGTTTCAGGGCATTGGTTTCAAGGCATGAGATTCAGGGCAGTAGTTTCAGGGCATGAGATTCAGGGCATGACTTTCAGAGCAGGAGATTCAGGGCTGGAGTTTCAGGGCATATGATTCAATGTATGAGTTTCAGGGCAGGAGATTCGGGGCAGGAGCTTCAGGGCATGTGATTCGGGGCATTAGTTTAAGGCAGGAGATTCAGGGCTGGAGTTTCAGGGCCTGAGTTTCAGGGCAGGAGATTCAGGTTATGAGATTCAGGGTATGAGATTTAGGGCAGTAGATTCAGGGCATGAGAATCAGTTCAGGTCTTTCAATGCAGGAGATTCAGGGCATGAGATTCAGGGCAGGAGTTCAGGGCATGTAATTCGGGGCATTAGTTTAAGGGCAGGAGATTCAAGGCTGGAGTTTCAGGGCAGGAGATTCAGGGCAGGCGATTCAGGTCAGGAGATTCAGGGCATGAGATTCAGGGCATGTGTTTCAGGGCCTGAGTTTCAGGGCAGGAGATTCAGGTTTTGAGATTCAGGGCAGGAGATTCAGGGTATGAGATTTAGGGCAGTAGATTCAGGGCTGGAGATTCAGGGCATGAGATTCAGGGCTTCAGTTTCAGGCCTGGAGTTTCTGGGCAAAACTTTCAGGGGATGAGCTTCAGGGCATTAGTTTCAAGGCATGAGATTCAGGGCAGTCGTTTCAGGGCATGAGATACAGGGCATGAGTTTCAGGGCAGGAGATTCAGGGCTGGAGTTTCAGGGCACATGATTCAGGGCATGATTTTCAGGGCAGGATATTAGGGGCAGGAGTTTCAGGGCATGTGATTCCGGACATTACTTTAAGGGCAGGATTTCAGGGCTGGAGTTTCAGGGCTGGAGATTCAGGGCCTGAGATTCAGGGCAGATATTCAGAGCAGGAGATTCAGGACAGGAGTTTCTGGGCAGCAGATTCAGGGCAGGAGTGTCAGTGCAGGAGTTTCATGGCGTTTGATTCATCGCATTTTTTTCAGGGCAGGAGATTCAGGGCAGGAGTTTCAGGACATGAGATTCAGGGCATGAGTTTCAGGGCAGGAGATTCAGGACAGGAGTTTCAGGGCATGAAATTCAAGGCTGTGGTTTCACGGCTTGAGATTCAGGGCAGGTGTTTCACGGCATGAGATTCAGGGCATGAGATTCAGAGCAGGAGATTCAGGACAGGAGTTTCAGGGCTGGAGTTTCAGGGCAGGAGATTCTGGTTATGAGATTCAGGGCTGGAGATTCAGGGTATGAGATTCAAGGCTTCAGTTTCAGGGCTGGAGTTTCTGGGCAAAACTTTCAGGGGATGAGTTTTAGGGCATTAGTTTCACGGCTTGAGATTCAGGGCAGGTGTTTCAGGGCATGAGATTCAGGGCATGAGATTCAGAGCAGGAGTTTCTGGACAGGAGTTTCAGGGCAGCAGTTTCAGGGCATGAGATTCAGGGCCTGAGTTTCAGGGCAGGAGATTCAGGACAGGAGATTCAGGTTATGAGATTCAGGGCAGGAGATTCAGGGTATGAGGTTCAGGGCAGTAGATTCAGGGCTGGAGATTCAGGGCAGGAGTTTCAGGGCATGAGATTCAGGGCATGATTTTCGGGCAGGTGTTTCAGTGCAGGAGATTCAGGGCAGGAGTTTCAGGACATGAGATTCAGGGCATGAGTTTCAGGGCAGGAGATTCAGGACAGGAGTTTCAGGGCATGAGATTCAGGGCTTCAGTTTCAGGGCTGGAGTTTCTGGGCAAAACTTTTAGGGGATGAGTTTCGGGTCATTAGTTTCAAGGCATGAGATTCAGGGCAGTCGTTTCAGGGCATGAGATTCAGGGCATGAGTTTCAGGGTAGGAGATTCAGGGCTGGAGCTTCAGGGCATACGATTCAGGGCAGGAGTTTCAGGGCAGGAGATTCGGGGCAGAAGTTTCAGGGCATGTGATTCAGGACATTAGTTGAAGGGCAGGAGATTCAGGGCTGGAGATTCAGATTATGAGATTCAGGCAGGAGATTCAGGGTATGAGATTTAGGGCAGTAGATTCAGGGCTGGAGAATCAGTGCATGAGATTCAGGGCTTCAGTTTCAGGGCTGGAGTTTCTGGGCAAAACTTTCAGGGGATGGGTTTCAGGGCTTTAGTTTCAAGGCATGAGATTCAGGGCAGTCGTTTCAGGGCATGAGATACAGGTCAGGAGATTCAGGGCATGAGATTCAGGGCATGAGTTTCAGGGCCTGAGTTTCAGGGCAGGAGATTCAGGTTATGAGATTCAGGGTATGAGATTTAGGGCAGTAGATTCAGGGCATGAGAATCAGTTCAGGTCTTTCAATGCAGGAGATTCAGGGCATGAGATTCAGGGCAGGAGTTCAGGGCATGTAATTCGGGGCATTAGTTTAAGGGCAGGAGATTCAAGGCTGGAGTTTCAGGGCAGGAGATTCAGGGCAGGCGATTCAGGTCAGGAGATTCAGGGCATGAGATTCAGGGCATGTGTTTCAGGGCCTGAGTTTCAGGGCAGGAGATTCAGGTTTTGAGATTCAGGGCAGGAGATTCAGGGTATGAGATTTAGGGCAGTAGATTCAGGGCTGGAGATTCAGGGCATGAGATTCAGGGCTTCAGTTTCAGGCCTGGAGTTTCTGGGCAAAACTTTCAGGGGATGAGCTTCAGGGCATTAGTTTCAAGGCATGAGATTCAGGGCAGTCGTTTCAGGGCATGAGATACAGGGCATGAGTTTCAGGGCAGGAGATTCAGGGCTGGAGTTTCAGGGCATATGATTCAGGGCATGATTTTCAGGGCAGGATATTCGGGGCAGGAGTTTCAGGGCATGTGATTCAGTACATTACTTTAAGGGCAGGATTTCAGGGCTGGAGATTCAGGGCATCAGATTCAGGGCAGGAGTTCAGAGCAGGAGATTCAGGACAGGAGTTTCAGGGCAGCAGATTCAGGGCAGGAGTTTCAGTGCAGGAGTTTCATGGCGTCTGATTCATGGCATATTTTTCAGGGCAGGAGTTTCAGGACATGAGATTCAGGGCATGAGTTTCAGGGCAGGAGATTCAGGACAGGAGTATCAGGGCATGAGATTCAGAACATGAGATTCAGAGCAGGAGATTCTGGACAGGAGTTTCAGGGCAGGAGATTCAAGGCCTGAGTTTCAGGGCAGGAGATTCAGGGCAGGAGATTCTAGTTATGAGATTCAGGGCTGGAGATTCAGGGCATGAGATTCAGGGCTTCAGTTTCAGGGCTGGAGATTCTGGGCAAAACTTTCAGGGGATGAGTTTTAGGGCATTAGTTTCAAGGCATGAGATTCAGGGCAGTAGTTTCAGGGCATGAGATTCACGGCTGTGGTTTCACGGCTTGAGATTCAGGGCAGGTGTTTCAGGGCATGAGATTCAGGGCATGAGATTCAGAGCAGGAGATTCAGGACAGGAGTTTCAGGGCAGGAGTTTCAGGGCATGAGATTCAGGGCCTGAGTTTCAGGGCAGGAGATTCAGGACAGGAGATTCAGGTTATGAGATTCAGGGCAGGCGATTCAGGGTATGAGATTCAGGGCAGTAGATTCAGGGCTGGAGATTCAGGCAGGAGTTTCAGGGCATGAGATTCAGGGCATGAGTTTCAGGGCAGGTGTTTCAGTGCAGGAGATTCAGGGTAGGAGTTTCAGGGCATGAGATTCAGGGCATGAGTTTCAGGGCAGGAGATTCAGGACAGGAGTTTCAGGGCATGAGATTCAGGGCTTCAGTTTCAGGGCTGGAGAATCAGTGCATGAGATTCAGCGCTTCAGTTTCAGGGCTGGAGTTTCTGGGCAAAACTTTCAGGGGATGAGTTTCAGGGCATTGGTTTCAAGGCATGAGATTCAGGGCAGTAGTTTCAGGGCATGAGATTCAGGGCATGACTTTCAGAGCAGGAGATTCAGGGCTGGAGTTTCAGGGCATATGATTCAATGTATGAGTTTCAGGGCAGGAGATTCGGGGCAGGAGCTTCAGGGCATGTGATTCGGGGCATTAGTTTAAGGCCGGAGATTCAGGGCTGGAGTTTCAGGGCAGGAGATTCAGGGCAGGAGATTCAGGTCAGGAGATTCAGGGCATGAGATTCAGGGCATGGGATTCAGGGCCTGAGTTTCAGGGCATGAGATTCAGGACAGGATTTTTAGGGCAGGAGATTCAGGGCAGCAGTTTCAAGGTATGAGATTCAGGGCATGAGATTCAGGGCAGTAGTTTCAGGGCATGAGATTCAGGGCATGACTTTCAGAGTAGGAGATTCAGGGCTGGAGTTTCAGGGCATATGATTCAATGTATGAGTTTCAGGGCAGGAGATTCGGGACAGGAGCTTCAGGGCATGTGATTCGGGGCATTAGTTTAAGGCCGGAGATTCAGGGCTGGAGATTCAGGGCATGAGATTCAGGGCATGAGTTTCAGGGCCTGAGTTTCAGGGCAGGAGATTCAGGTTATGAGATTCAGGGTATGAGATTTAGGGCAGTAGATTCAGGGCATGAGAATCAGTTCAGGTCTTTCAATGCAGGAGATTCAGGGCATGAGATTCAGGGCAGGAGTTCAGGGCATGAGATTCAGGGCATGAGTGTCAGGGCAGGAGATTCTGGGCATGCGATTCAGGGCCAGAGTTTCATGGTTGGAGATTCCGGGCAGCAGATTCAGTGCAGGAGTTTTAGGGCATGGGATTCAGGGCAGGAGTTTCAGGGCATGAGATTCAGGACAGGATTTTTAGGGCAGGAGATTCAGGGCAGCAGTTTCAAGGTATGAGATTCAGGGCATGAGATTCAGGACATGAGTTTCAGGGCAGGAGATTCAGGGCAGGAGATTCAGGGCAGGAGTTTCAGGGCATGAGATTCAGGGCATGAGTTTCAGGGCAGGAGATCCAGGGCAGGAGTTCAGGGCATGAGATTCAGGGCATGAGGTTCAGGGCAGGAGATTCAGGGCATGTAATTCGGGGCATTAGTTTAAGGGCAGGAGATTCAAGGCTGGAGTTTCAGGGCAGGAGATTCAGGGCAGGCGATTCAGGTCAGGAGATTCAGGGCATGAGATTCAGGGCATGTGTTTCAGGGCCTGAGTTTCAGGGCAGGAGATTCAGGTTTTGAGATTCAGGGCAGGAGATTCAGGGTATGAGATTTAGGGCAGTAGATTCAGGGCTGGAGATTCAGGGCATGAGATTCAGGGCTTCAGTTTCAGGCCTGGAGTTTCTGGGCAAAACTTTCAGGGGATGAGCTTCAGGGCATTAGTTTCAAGGCATGAGATTCTGGGCAGTATTTTCAGGGCATGAGATACAGGGCATGAGTTTCAGGGCAGGAGATTCAGGGCTGGAGTTTCAGGGCATATGATTCAGGGCATGATTTTCAGGGCAGGATATTAGGGGCAGGAGTTTCAGGGCATGTGATTCCGGACATTACTTTAAGGGCAGGATTTCAGGGCTGGAGTTTCAGGGCTGGAGATTCAGGGCCTGAGATTCAGGGCAGATGTTCAGAGCAGGAGATTCAGGACAGGAGTTTCTGGGCAGCAGATTCAGGGCAGGAGTGTCAGTGCAGGAGTTTCATGGCGTTTGATTCATGGCATTTTTTTCAGGGCAGGAGATTCAGGGCAGGAGTTTCAGGACATGAGATTCAGGGCATGAGTTTCAGGGCAGGAGATTCAGGACAGGAGTTTCAGGGCATGAGATTCAAGGCTGTGGTTTCACGGCTTGAGATTCAGGGCAGGTGTTTCACGGCATGAGATTCAGGGCATGAGATTCAGAGCAGGAGATTCAGGACAGGAGTTTCAGGGCTGGAGTTTCAGGGCAGGAGATTCTGGTTATGAGATTCAGGGCTGGAGATTCAGGGTATGAGATTGAAGGCTTCAGTTTCAGGGCTGGAGTTTCTGGGCAAAACTTTCAGGGGATGAGTTTTAGGGCATTAGTTTCACGGCTTGAGATTCAGGGCAGGTGTTTCAGGGCATGAGATTCAGGGCATGAGATTCAGAGCAGGAGATTCAGGACAGGAGTTTCAGGGCAGCAGTTTCAGGGCATGAGATTCAGGGCCTGAGTTTCAGGGCAGGAGATTCAGGACAGGAGATTCAGGTTATGAGATTCAGGGCAGGAGATTCAGGGTATGAGGTTCAGGGCAGTAGATTCAGGGCTGGAGATTCAGGGCAGGAGTTTCAGGGCATCAGATTCAGGGCATGATTTTCGGGCAAGTGTTTCAGTGCAGGAGATTCAGGGCAGGAGTTTCAGGACATGAGATTCAGGGCATGAGTTTCAGGGCAGGAGATTCAGGGCAGGAGTTTCAGGACATGAGATTCAGGGCATGAGTTTCAGGGCATGAGATTCAGGGCATGAGATTCAGAGCAGGAGATTCAGGACAGGAGTTTCAGGGCAGGAGTTTCAGGGCATGAGATTCAGGGCCTGAGTTTCAGGGCAGGAGATTCAGGACAGGAAATTCAGGTTATGAGATTCAGGGCAGGAGATTCAGGGTATGAGATTCAGGGCAGTAGATTCAGGGCTGGAGATTCAGGGCATGAGATTCTGGGCTTCAGTTTCAGGGCTGAAGTTTCTGTGCAAAACTTTCAGGGGATGAGTTTCAGGGCATTAGTTTCAAGGCATGAGATTTTGGGCAGTAGTTTCAGGGCATGAGATTCAGGGCATGAGTTTCAGGGTAGGAGATTCAGGGCTGGAGCTTCAGGGCATATGATTCAGGGCATGAGTTTCAGGGCAGGAGATTCGGGGCAGACGTTTCAGGGCATCTGATTCAGGACATTAGTTTAAGGGCAGGAGATTCAGGGCTGGAGATTCAGATTATGAGATTCAGGCTGGAGATTCAGGGTATGAGATTTAGGGCAGTAGATTCAGGGCTGGAGAATCAGTGCATGAGATTCAGGGCTTCAGTTTCAGGGCTGGAGTTTCTGGGCAAAACTTTCAGGGGATGAATTTCAGGGCATTAGTTTCAAGGCATGAGATTCAGGGCAGTAGTTTCAGGGGCATGAGATTCAGGGCATGACTTTCAGAGCAGGAGATTCAGGGCTGGAGTTTCAGGGCATATGATTCAATGCATGAGTTTCAGGGCAGGAGATTCGGGGCAGGAGTTTCAGGGCATGTGATTCGGGGCATTAGTTTAAGGGCAGGAGATTCAAGGCTGGAGTTTCAGGGCAGGAGATGCAGGGCAGGAGATTCAGGTCAGGAGATTCAGGGCATGAGATTCAGGGCATGAGTTTCAGGGCCTGAGTTCAGGGCAGGACATTCAGGTTATGAGATTCAGGGCAGGAGATTCAGGGTATGAGATTTAGGGCAGTAGATTCAGGGCATGAGTTTCAGTTCAGGTCTTTCAATGCAGGAGATTCAGGGCTGGAGTTTCAGGGCATATGATTCAGGGCATGATTTTCAGGGCAGGATATTCGGGGCAGGAGTTTCAGGGCATGTGATTCAGTACATTACTTTAAGGGCAGGATTTCAGGGCTGGAGTTTCAGGGCTGGAGATTCAGGGCATGAGATTCAGGCAGGAGATTCAGGGTATGAGATTTAGGGCAGTAGATTCAGGGCTGGAGAATCAGTGCATGAGATTCAGGGCTTCAGTTTCAGGGCTGGAGTTTCTGGGCAAAACTTTCAGGGGATGAGTTTCAGGGCATTAGTTTCAAGGCATGAGATTCAGGGCAGTCGTTTCAGGGCATGAGATACAGGGCATGAGTTTCAGGGCAGGAGATTCAGGGCTGGAGTTTCAGGGCATATGATTCAGGGCATGATTTTCAGGGCAGGATATTCGGGGCAGGAGTTTCAGGGCATGTGATTCAGTACATTACTTTAAGGGCAGGATTTCAGGGCTGGAGTTTCAGGGCTGGAGATTCAGGGCATCAGATTCAGGGCAGGAGTTGAGAGCAGGAGATTCAGGACAGGAGTTTCAGGGCAGCAGATTCAGGGCAGGAGTTTCAGTGCAGGAGTTTCATGGCGTCTGATTCATGGCATATTTTTCAGGGCAGGAGTTTCAGGACATGAGATTCAGGGCATGAGTTTCAGGGCAGGAGATTCAGGACAGGAGTTTCAGGGCATGAGATTCAGAGCATGAGATTCAGAGCAGGAGATTCTGGACAGGAGTTTCAGGGCTGGAGTTTCAGGGCAGGAGATTCAGGGCCTGAGTTTCAGGGCAGGAGATTCAGGGCAGGAGATTCTGGTTATGAGATTCAGGGCTGGAGATTCAGGGCATGAGATTCAGGGCTTCAGTTTCAGGGCTGGAGTTTCTGGGCAAAACTTTGAGGGGATGAGTTTTAGGGCATTAGTTTCAAGGAATGAGATTCAGGGCAGTAGTTTCAGGGCATGAGATTCAGGGCATGAGATTCAGGGCCTGAGTTTCAGGGCAGGAGATTCAGGACAGGAGATTCAGGTTATGAGATTCAGGGCAGGAGATTCAGTGTATGAGATTCAGGGCAGTAGATTCAGGGCTGGAGATTCAGGGCAAGAGTTTCAGGGCAGGAGTTTCAGGGCATGAGATTCAGGGCCTGAGTTTCAGGGCAGGAGATTCAGGACAGGAGATTCAGGTTATGAGATTCAGGGCAGGAGATTCAGGGTATGAGATTCAGGGCAGTAGATTCAGGGCTGGAGATTCAGGGCAGGAGTTTCAGGGCATGAGATTCAGGGCAGGTGTTTCAGTGCAGGAGATTCAGGGTAGGAGTTTCAGGGCATGAGATTCAGGGCATGAGTTTCAGGGCAGGAGATTCAGGACAGGAGTTTCAGGGCATGAGATACAGGGCTTCAGTTTCAGGGCTGGAGTTTCTGGGCAAAACTTTCAGGGGATGAGTTTCAGGGCATTAGTTTCAAGGCATGAGATTCAGGGCAGTCGTTTCAGGGCATGAGTTTCAGGGTAGGAGATTCAGGGCTGGAGCTTCAGGGCATATGATTCAGGGCATGAGTTTCAAGGCAGGAGATTCGGGGCAGAAGTTTCAGGGCATGTGATTCAGGACATTAGTTTAAGGGCAGGAGATTCAGGGCTGGAGATTCAGATTATGAGATTCAGGCAGGAGATTCAGGGTATGAGATTTAGGGCAGTAGCTTCAGGGCTGGAGAATCAGTGCATGAGATTCAGCGCTTCAGTTTCAGGGCTGGAGTTTCTGGGCAAAACTTTCAGGGGATGAGTTTCAGGGCATTGGTTTCAAGGCATGAGATTCAGGGCAGTAGTTTCAGGGCATGAGATTCAGGGCATGACTTTCAGAGCAGGAGATTCAGGGCTGGAGTTTCAGGGCATATGATTCAATGTATGAGTTTCAGGGCAGGAGATTCGGGGCAGGAGCTTCAGGGCATGTGATTCGGGGCATTAGTTTAAGGCAGGAGATTCAGGGCTGGAGTTTCAGGGCAGGAGATTCAGGGCAGGAGATTCAGGTCAGGAGATTCAGGGCATGAGATTCAGGGCATGAGTTTCAGGGCCTGAGTTTCAGGGCAGGAGATTCAGGTTATGAGATTCAGGGTATGAGATTTAGGGCAGTAGATTCAGGGCATGAGAATCAGTTCAGGTCTTTCAATGCAGGAGATTCAGGGCATGAGATTCAGGGCAGGAGTTCAGGGCATGTAATTCGGGGCATTAGTTTAAGGGCAGGAGATTCAAGGCTGGAGTTTCAGGGCAGGAGATTCAGGCAGGCGATTCAGGTCAGGAGATTCAGGGCATGAGATTCAGGGCATGTGTTTCAGGGCCTGAGTTTCAGGGCAGGAGATTCAGGTTTTGAGATTCAGGGCAGGAGATTCAGGGTATGAGATTTAGGGCAGTAGATTCAGGGCTGGAGATTCAGGGCATGAGATTCAGGGCTTCAGTTTCAGGCCTGGAGTTTCTGGGCAAAACTTTCAGGGGATGAGCTTCAGGGCATTAGTTTCAAGGCATGAGATTCAGGGCAGTCGTTTCAGGGCATGAGATACAGGGCATGAGTTTCAGGGCAGGAGATTCAGGGCTGGAGTTTCAGGGCACATGATTCAGGGCATGATTTTCAGGGCAGGATATTAGGGGCAGGAGTTTCAGGGCATGTGATTCCGGACATTACTTTAAGGGCAGGATTTCAGGGCTGGAGTTTCAGGGCTGGAGATTCAGGGCCTGAGATTCAGGGCAGATGTTCAGAGCAGGAGATTCAGGACAGGAGTTTCTGGGCAGCAGATTCAGGGCAGGAGTGTCAGTGCAGGAGTTTCATGGCGTTTGATTCATGGCATTTTTTTCAGGGCAGGAGATTCAGGGCAGGAGTTTCAGGACATGAGATTCAGGGCATGAGTTTCAGGGCAGGAGATTCAGGACAGGAGTTTCAGGGCATGAAATTCAAGGCTGTGGTTTCACGGCTTGAGATTCAGGGCAGGTGTTTCACGGCATGAGATTCAGGGCATGAGATTCAGAGCAGGAGATTCAGGACAGGAGTTTCAGGGCTGGAGTTTCAGGGCAGGAGATTCTGGTTATGAGATTCAGGGCTGGAGATTCAGGGTATGAGATTCAAGGCTTCAGTTTCAGGGCTGGAGTTTCTGGGCAAAACTTTCAGGGGATGAGTTTTAGGGCATTAGTTTCACGGCTTGAGATTCAGGGCAGGTGTTTCAGGGCATGAGATTCAGAGCAGGAGTTTCTGGACAGGAGTTTCAGGGCAGCAGTTTCAGGGCATGAGATTCAGGGCCTGAGTTTCAGGGCAGGAGATTCAGGACAGGAGATTCAGGTTATGAGATTCAGGGCAGAAGATTCAGGGTATGAGGTTCAGGGCAGTAGATTCAGGGCTGGAGATTCAGGGCAGGAGTTTCAGGGCATGAGATTCAGGGCATGATTTTCGGGCAGGTGTTTCAGTGCAGGAGATTCAGGGCAGGAGTTTCAGGACATGAGATTCAGGGCATGAGTTTCAGGGCAGGAGATTCAGGACAGGAGTTTCAGGGCATGAGATTCAGGGCTTCAGTTTCAGGGCTGGAGTTTCTGGGCAAAACTTTTAGGGGATGAGTTTCAGGTCATTAGTTTCAAGGCATGAGATTCAGGGCAGTCGTTTCAGGGCATGAGATTCAGGGCATGAGTTTCAGGGTAGGAGATTCAGGGCTGGAGCTTCAGGGCATATGATTCAGGGCAGGAGTTTCAGGGCAGGAGATTCGGGGCAGAAGTTTCAGGGCATGTGATTCAGGACATTAGTTGAAGGGCAGGAGATTCAGGGCTGGAGATTCAGATTATGAGATTCAGGCAGGAGATTCAGGGTATGAGATTTAGGGCAGTAGATTCAGGGCTGGAGAATCAGTGCATGAGATTCAGGGCTTCAGTTTCAGGGCTGGAGTTTCTGGGCAAAACTTTCAGGGGATGGGTTTCAGGGCTTTAGTTTCAAGGCATGAGATTCAGGGCAGTCGTTTCAGGGCATGAGATACAGGTCAGGAGATTCAGGGCATGAGATTCAGGGCATGAGTTTCAGGGCCTGAGTTTCAGGGCAGGAGATTCAGGTTATGAGATTCAGGGTATGAGATTTAGGGCAGTAGATTCAGGGCATGAGAATCAGTTCAGGTCTTTCAATGCAGGAGATTCAGGGCATGAGATTCAGGGCAGGAGTTCAGGGCATGTAATTCGGGGCATTAGTTTAAGGGCGGGAGATTCAAGGCTGGAGTTTCAGGGCAGGAGATTCAGGGCAGACGATTCAGGTCAGGAGATTCAGGGCATGAGATTCAGGGCATGTGTTTCAGGGCCTGAGTTTCAGGGCAGGAGATTCAGGTTTTGAGATTCAGGGCAGGAGATTCAGGGTATGAGATTTAGGGCAGTAGATTCAGGGCTGGAGATTCAGGGCATGAGATTCAGGGCTTCAGTTTCAGGCCTGGAGTTTCTGGGCAAAACTTTCAGGGGATGAGCTTCAGGGCATTAGTTTCAAGGCATGAGATTCAGGGCAGTCGTTTCAGGGCATGAGATACAGGGCATGAGTTTCAGGGCAGGAGATTCAGGGCTGGAGTTTCAGGGCACATGATTCAGGGCATGATTTTCAGGGCAGGATATTAGGGGCAGGAGTTTCAGGGCATGTGATTCCGGACATTACTTTAAGGGGCAGGATTTCAGGGCTGGAGTTTCAGGGCTGGAGATTCAGGGCCTGAGATTCAGGGCAGATGTTCAGAGCAGGAGATTCAGGACAGGAGTTTCTGGGCAGCAGATTCAGGGCAGGAGTGTCAGTGCAGGAGTTTCATGGCGTTTGATTCATGGCATTTTTTTCAGGGCAGGAGATTCAGGGCAGGAGTTTCAGGACATGAGATTCAGGGCATGAGTTTCAGGGCAGGAGATTCAGGACAGGAGTTTCAGGGCATGAAATTCAAGGCTGTGGTTTCACGGCTTGAGATTCAGGGCAGGTGTTTCACGGCATGAGATTCAGGGCATGAGATTCAGAGCAGGAGATTCAGGACAGGAGTTTCAGGGCTGGAGTTTCAGGGCAGGAGATTCTGGTTATGAGATTCAGGGCTGGAGATTCAGGGTATGAGATTCAAGGCTTCAGTTTCAGGGCTGGAGTTTCTGGGCAAAACTTTCAGGGGATGAGTTTTAGGGCATTAGTTTCACGGCTTGAGATTCAGGGCAGGTGTTTCAGGGCATGAGATTCAGAGCAGGAGTTTCTGGACAGGAGTTTCAGGGCAGCAGTTTCAGGGCATGAGATTCAGGGCCTGAGTTTCAGGGCAGGAGATTCAGGACAGGAGATTCAGGTTATGAGATTCAGGGCAGGAGATTCAGGGTATGAGGTTCAGGGCAGTAGATTCAGGGCTGGAGATTCAGGGCAGGAGTTTCAGGGCATGAGATTCAGGGCATGATTTTCGGGCAGGTGTTTCAGTGCAGGAGATTCAGGGCAGGAGTTTCAGGACATGAGATTCAGGGCATGAGTTTCAGGGCAGGAGATTCAGGACAGGAGTTTCAGGGCATGAGATTCAGGGCTTCAGTTTCAGGGCTGGAGTTTCTGGGCAAAACTTTTAGGGGATGAGTTTCAGGTCATTAGTTTCAAGGCATGAGATTCAGGGCAGTCGTTTCAGGGCATGAGATTCAGGGCATGAGTTTCAGGGTAGGAGATTCAGGGCTGGAGCTTCAGGGCATATGATTCAGGGCAGGAGTTTCAGGGCAGGAGATTCGGGGCAGAAGTTTCAGGGCATGTGATTCAGGACATTAGTTGAAGGGCAGGAGATTCAGGGCTGGAGATTCAGATTATGAGATTCAGGCAGGAGATTCAGGGTATGAGATTTAGGGCAGTAGATTCAGGGCTGGAGAATCAGTGCATGAGATTCAGGGCTTCAGTTTCAGGGCTGGAGTTTCTGGGCAAAACTTTCAGGGGATGGGTTTCAGGGCTTTAGTTTCAAGGCATGAGATTCAGGGCAGTCGTTTCAGGGCATGAGATACAGGGCATGAGTTTCAGGGCAGGAGATTCAGGGCTGGAGTTTCAGGGCATATGATTCAGGGCATGATTTTCAGGGCAGGATATTCGGGGCAGGAGTTTCAGGGCATGTGATTCAGTACATTACTTTAAGGGCAGGATTTCAGGGCTGGAGTTTCAGGGCTGGAGATTCAGGGCATCAGATTCAGGGCAGGAGTTCAGAGCAGGAGATTCAGGACAGGAGTTTCAGGGCAGCAGATTCAGGGCAGGAGTTTCAGTGCAGGAGTTTCATGGCGTCTGATTCATGGCATATTTTTCAGGGCAGGAGTTTCAGGACATGAGATTCAGGGCATGAGTTTCAGGGCAGGAGATTCAGGACAAGAGTTTCAGGGCATGAGATTCAGAGCATGAGATTCAGAGCAGGAGATTCTAGACAGGAGTTTCAGGGCTGGAGTTTCAGGGCAGGAGATTCAGGGCCTGAGTTTCAGGGCAGGAGATTCAGGGCAGGAGATTCTGGTTATGAGATTCAGGGCTGGAGATTCAGGGCATGAGATTCAGGGCTTCAGTTTCAGGGCTGGAGTTTCTGTGCAAAACTTTCAGGGGATGAGTTTTAGGGCATTACTTTCAAGGCATGAGATTCAGGGCAGTAGTTTCAGGGCATGAGATTCATGGCTGTGGTTTCACGGCTTGAGATTCAGGGCAGGTGTTTCAGGGCATGAGATTCAGGGCATGAGATTCAGAGCAGGAGATTCAGGACAGGAGTTTCAGTGCAGGAGTTTCATGGCATGTGATTCATGGCATTTTTTTCAGGGCAGGAGATTCAGGGAAGGAGTTTCAGGACATGAGATTCAGGGCATGAGTTTCAGGGCAGGAGATTCAGGACAGGAGTTTCAGGGCATGAGGTTCAGGGCTGTTGTTTCACGGCTTGAGATTCAGGGCAGGTGTTTCAGGGCATGAGATTCAGGGCATGAGATTCAGAACAGGAGATTCAGGACAGGAGTTTCAGGGCAGGAATTTCAGGGCATGAGATTCAGAGCCTGAGTTTCAGGGCAGGAGATTCAGGTTATGAGATTCAGGGCAGGAGATTCAGGGTATGAGATTTAGGGCAGTAGATTCAGGGCATGAGTTTCAGTTCAGGTCTTTCAATGCAGGAGATTCAGGGCTGGAGTTTCAGGGCATATGATTCAGGGCATGATTTTCAGGGCAGGATATTCGGGGCAGGAGTTTCAGGGCATGTGATTCAGTACATTACTTTAAGGGCAGGATTTCAGGGCTGGAGTTTCAGGGCTGGAGATTCAGGGCATGAGATTCAGGCAGGAGATTCAGGGTATGAGATTTAGGGCAGTAGATTCAGGGCTGGAGAATCAGTGCATGAGATTCAGGGCTTCAGTTTCAGGGCTGGAGTTTCTGGGCAAAACTTTCAGGGGATGAGTTTCAGGGCATTAGTTTCAAGGCATGAGATTCAGGGCAGTCGTTTCAGGGCATGAGATACAGGGCATGAGTTTCAGGGCAGGAGATTCAGGGCTGGAGTTTCAGGGCATATGATTCAGGGCATGATTTTCAGGGCAGGATATTCGGGGCAGGAGTTTCAGGGCATGTGATTCAGTACATTACTTTAAGGGCAGGATTTCAGGGCTGGAGTTTCAGGGCTGGAGATTCAGGGCATGAGATTCAGGGCAGGAGTTCAGAGCAGGAGATTCAGGACAGGAGTTTCAGGGCAGCAGATTCAGGGCAGGAGTTTCAGTGCAGGAGTTTCATGGCGTCTGATTCATGGCATATTTTTCAGGGCAGGAGTTTCAGGACATGAGATTCAGGGCATGAGTTTCAGGGCAGGAGATTCAGGACAGGAGTTTCAGGGCATGAGATTCAGAGCATGAGATTCAGAGCAGGAGATTCTGGACAGGAGTTTCAGGGCTGGAGTTTCAGGGCAGGAGATTCAGGGCCTGAGTTTCAGGGCAGGAGATTCTGGTTATGAGATTCAGGGCTGGAGATTCAGGGCATGAGATTCAGGGCTTCAGTTTCAGGGCTGGAGTTTCTGGGCAAAACTTTGAGGGGATGAGTTTTAGGGCATTAGTTTCAAGGAATGAGATTCAGGGCAGTAGTTTCAGGGCATGAGATTCAGGGCATGAGATTCAGGGCCTGAGTTTCAGGGCAGGAGATTCAGGACAGGAGATTCAGGTTATGAGATTCAGGGCAGGAGATTCAGTGTATGAGATTCAGGGCAGTAGATTCAGGGCTGGAGATTCAGGGCAGGAGTTTCAGGGCAGGAGTTTCAGGGCATGAGATTCAGGGCCTGAGTTTCAGGGCAGGAGTTTCAGGACATGAGATTCAGGGCATGAGATTCAGGGCAGGAGATTCAGGGTATGAGATTCAGGGCAGTAGATTCAGGGCTGGAGATTCAGGGCAGGAGTTTCAGGGCATGAGATTCAGGGCAGGTGTTTCAGTGCAGGAGATTCAGGGCTTCAGTTTCAGGGCTGGAGTTTCTGGGCAAAACTTTCAGGGGATGAGTTTCAGGGCATTAGTTTCAAGGCATGAGATTCAGGGCAGTCGTTTCAGGGCATGAGTTTCAGGGTAGGAGATTCAGGGCTGGAGCTTCAGGGCATATGATTCAGGGCATGAGTTTCAAGGCAGGAGATTCGGGGCAGAAGTTTCAGGGCATGTGATTCAGGACATTAGTTTAAGGGCAGGAGATTCAGGGCTGGAGATTCAGATTATGAGATTCAGGCAGGAGATTCAGGGTATGAGATTTAGGGCAGTAGCTTCAGGGCTGGAGAATCAGTGCATGAGATTCAGCGCTTCAGTTTCAGGGCTGGAGTTTCTGGGCAAAACTTTCAGGGGATGAGTTTCAGGGCATTGGTTTCAAGGCATGAGATTCAGGGCAGTAGTTTCAGGGCATGAGATTCAGGGCATGACTTTCAGAGCAGGAGATTCAGGGCTGGAGTTTCAGGGCATATGATTCAATGTATGAGTTTCAGGGCAGGAGATTCGGGGCAGGAGCTTCAGGGCATGTGATTCGGGGCATTAGTTTAAGGCAGGAGATTCAGGGCTGGAGTTTCAGGGCAGGAGATTCAGGGCAGGAGATTCAGGTCAGGAGATTCAGGGCATGAGATTCAGGGCATGAGTTTCAGGGCCTGAGTTTCAGGGCAGGAGATTCAGGTTATGAGATTCAGGGTATGAGATTTAGGGCAGTAGATTCAGGGCATGAGAATCAGTTCAGGTCTTTCAATGCAGGAGATTCAGGGCATGAGATTCAGGGCAGGAGTTCAGGGCATGTAATTCGGGGCATTAGTTTAAGGGCAGGAGATTCAAGGCTGGAGTTTCAGGGCAGGAGATTCAGGGCAGGCGATTCAGGTCAGGAGATTCAGGGCATGAGATTCAGGGCATGTGTTTCAGGGCCTGAGTTTCAGGGCAGGAGATTCAGGTTTTGAGATTCAGGGCAGGAGATTCAGGGTATGAGATTTAGGGCAGTAGATTCAGGGCTGGAGATTCAGGGCATGAGATTCAGGGCTTCAGTTTCAGGCCTGGAGTTTCTGGGCAAAACTTTCAGGGGATGAGCTTCAGGGCATTAGTTTCAAGGCATGAGATTCAGGGCAGTCGTTTCAGGGCATGAGATACAGGGCATGAGTTTCAGGGCAGGAGATTCAGGGCTGGAGTTTCAGGGCACATGATTCAGGGCATGATTTTCAGGGCAGGATATTAGGGGCAGGAGTTTCAGGGCATGTGATTCCGGACATTACTTTAAGGGCAGGATTTCAGGGCTGGAGTTTCAGGGCTGGAGATTCAGGGCCTGAGATTCAGGGCAGATGTTCAGAGCAGGAGATTCAGGACAGGAGTTTCTGGGCAGCAGATTCAGGGCAGGAGTGTCAGTGCAGGAGTTTCATGGCGTTTGATTCATGGCATTTTTTTCAGGGCAGGAGATTCAGGGCAGGAGTTTCAGGACATGAGATTCAGGGCATGAGTTTCAGGGCAGGAGATTCAGGACAGGAGTTTCAGGGCATGAAATTCAAGGCTGTGGTTTCACGGCTTGAGATTCAGGGCAGGTGTTTCACGGCATGAGATTCAGGGCATGAGATTCAGAGCAGGAGATTCAGGACAGGAGTTTCAGGGCTGGAGTTTCAGGGCAGGAGATTCTGGTTATGAGATTCAGGGCTGGAGATTCAGGGTATGAGATTCAAGGCTTCAGTTTCAGGGCTGGAGTTTCTGGGCAAAACTTTCAGGGGATGAGTTTTAGGGCATTAGTTTCACGGCTTGAGATTCAGGGCAGGTGTTTCAGGGCATGAGATTCAGGGCATGAGATTCAGAGCAGGAGTTTCTGGACAGGAGTTTCAGGGCAGCAGTTTCAGGGCATGAGATTCAGGGCCTGAGTTTCAGGGCAGGAGATTCAGGACAGGAGATTCAGGTTATGAGATTCAGGGCAGGAGATTCAGGGTATGAGGTTCAGGGCAGTAGATTCAGGGCTGGAGATTCAGGGCAGGAGTTTCAGGGCATGAGATTCAGGGCATGATTTTCGGGCAGGTGTTTCAGTGCAGGAGATTCAGGGCAGGAGTTTCAGGACATGAGATTCAGGGCATGAGTTTCAGGGCAGGAGATTCAGGACAGGAGTTTCAGGGCATGAGATTCAGGGCTTCAGTTTCAGGGCTGGAGTTTCTGGGCAAAACTTTTAGGGGATGAGTTTCAGGTCATTAGTTTCAAGGCATGAGATTCAGGGCAGTCGTTTCAGGGCATGAGATTCAGGGCATGAGTTTCAGGGTAGGAGATTCAGGGCTGGAGCTTCAGGGCATATGATTCAGGGCAGGAGTTTCAGGGCAGGAGATTCGGGGCAGAAGTTTCAGGGCATGTGATTCAGGACATTAGTTGAAGGGCAGGAGATTCAGGGCTGGAGATTCAGATTATGAGATTCAGGCAGGAGATTCAGGGTATGAGATTTAGGGCAGTAGATTCAGGGCTGGAGAATCAGTGCATGAGATTCAGGGCTTCAGTTTCAGGGCTGGAGTTTCTGGGCAAAACTTTCAGGGGATGGGTTTCAGGGCTTTAGTTTCAAGGCATGAGATTCAGGGCAGTCGTTTCAGGGCATGAGATACAGGTCAGGAGATTCAGGGCATGAGATTCAGGGCATGAGTTTCAGGGCCTGAGTTTCAGGGCAGGAGATTCAGGTTATGAGATTCAGGGTATGAGATTTAGGGCAGTAGATTCAGGGCATGAGAATCAGTTCAGGTCTTTCAATGCAGGAGATTCAGGGCATGAGATTCAGGGCAGGAGTTCAGGGCATGTAATTCGGGGCATTAGTTTAAGGGCAGGAGATTCAAGGCTGGAGTTTCAGGGCAGGAGATTCAGGGCAGGCGATTCAGGTCAGGAGATTCAGGGCATGAGATTCAGGGCATGTGTTTCAGGGCCTGAGTTTCAGGGCAGGAGATTCAGGTTTTGAGATTCAGGGCAGGAGATTCAGGGTATGAGATTTAGGGCAGTAGATTCAGGGCTGGAGATTCAGGGCATGAGATTCAGGGCTTCAGTTTCAGGCCTGGAGTTTCTGGGCAAAACTTTCAGGGGATGAGCTTCAGGGCATTAGTTTCAAGGCATGAGATTCAGGGCAGTCGTTTCAGGGCATGAGATACAGGGCATGAGTTTCAGGGCAGGAGATTCAGGGCTGGAGTTTCAGGGCACATGATTCAGGGCATGATTTTCAGGGCAGGATATTAGGGGCAGGAGTTTCAGGGCATGTGATTCCGGACATTACTTTAAGGGCAGGATTTCAGGGCTGGAGTTTCAGGGCTGGAGATTCAGGGCCTGAGATTCAGGGCAGATGTTCAGAGCAGGAGATTCAGGACAGGAGTTTCTGGGCAGCAGATTCAGGGCAGGAGTGTCAGTGCAGGAGTTTCATGGCGTTTGATTCATGGCATTTTTTTCAGGGCAGGAGATTCAGGGCAGGAGTTTCAGGACATGAGATTCAGGGCATGAGTTTCAGGGCAGGAGATTCAGGACAGGAGTTTCAGGGCATGAAATTCAAGGCTGTGGTTTCACGGCTTGAGATTCAGGGCAGGTGTTTCACGGCATGAGATTCAGGGCATGAGATTCAGAGCAGGAGATTCAGGACAGGAGTTTCAGGGCTGGAGTTTCAGGGCAGGAGATTCTGGTTATGAGATTCAGGGCAGGTGTTTCAGGGCATGAGATTCAGGGTATGAGATTCAGAGCAGGAGATTCAGGACAGGAGTTTCAGGGCAGGAGTTTCAGGGCATGAGATTCAGGACCTGAGTTTCAGGGCAGGAGATTCAGGACAGGAAATTCAGGTTATGAGATTCAGGGCAGGAGATTCAGGGTATGAGATTCAGGGCAGTAGATTCAGGGCTGGAGATTCAGGGCATGAGATTCTGGGCTTCAGTTTCAGGGATGAAGTTTCTGTGCAAAACTTTCAGGGGATGAGTTTCAGGGCATTAGTTTCAAGGCATGAGATTCAGGGCAGTAGTTTCAGGGCATGAGATTCAGGGCATGAGTTTCAGGGTAGGAGATTCAGGGCTGGAGCTTCAGGGCATATGACTCAGGGCATGAGTTTCAGGGCAGGAGATTCTGGGCAGACGTTTCAGGGCATGTGATTCAGGACATTAGTTTAAGGGCAGGAGATTCAGGGCTGGAGATTCAGATTATGAGATTCAGGCTGGAGATTCAGGGTATGAGATTTAGGGCAGTAGATTCAGGGCTGGAGAATCAGTGCATGAGATTCAGGGCTTCAGTTTCAGGGCTGGAGTTTCTGGGCAAATCTTTCAGGGGATGAGTTTCAGGGCATTAGTTTCAAGGGATGAGATTCAGGGCAGTAGTTTCAGGGCATGAGATTCAGGGCATGACTTTCAGAGCAGGAGATTCAGGGCTGGAGTTTCAGGGCATATGATTCAATGCATGAGTTTCAGGGCAGGAGATTCGGGGCAGGAGTTTCAGGGCATGTGATTCGGGGCATTAGTTTAAGGGCAGGAGATTCAAGGCTGGAGTTTCAGGGCAGGAGATGCAGGGCAGGAGATTTAGGTCAGGAGATTCAGGGCATGAGATTCAGGGCATGAGTTTCAGGGCCTGAGTTTCAGGGCAGGAGATTCAGGTTATGAGATTCAGGGTAGGAGATTCAGGGTATGAGATTTAGGGCAGTAGATTCAGGGCATGAGTTTCAGTTCAGGTCTTTCAATGCAGGAGATTCAGGGCTGGAGTTTCAGGGCATATGATTCAGGGCATGATTTTCAGGGCAGGATATTCGGGGCAGGAGTTTCAGGGCATGTGATTTAGTACATTACTTTAAGGGCAGGATTTCAGGGCTGGAGTTTCAGGGCTGGAGATTCAGGGCATGAGATTCAGGCAGGAGATTCAGGGTATGAGATTTAGGGCAGTAGATTCAGGGCTGGAGAATCAGTGCATGAGATTCAGGGCTTCAGTTTCAGGGCTGGAGTTTCTGGGCAAAACTTTCAGGGGATGAGTTTCAGGGCATTAGTTTCAAGGCATGAGATTCAGGGCAGTCGTTTCAGGGCATGAGATACAGGGCATGAGTTTCAGGGCAGGAGATTCAGGGCTGGAGTTTCAGGGCATATGATTCAGGGCATGATTTTCAGGGCAGGATATTCGGGGCAGGAGTTTCAGGGCATGTGATTCAGTACATTACTTTAAGGGCAGGATTTCAGGGCTGGAGTTTCAGGGCTGGAGATTCAGGGCATCAGATTCAGGGCAGGAGTTCAGAGCAGGAGATTCAGGACAGGAGTTTCAGGGCAGCAGATTCAGGGCAGGAGTTTCAGTGCAGGAGTTTCATGGCGTCTGATTCATGGCATATTTTTCAGGGCAGGAGTTTCAGGACATGAGATTCAGGGCATGAGTTTCAGGGCAGGAGATTCAGGACAGGAGTATCAGGGCATGAGATTCAGAACATGAGATTCAGAGCAGGAGATTCTGGACAGGAGTTTCAGGGCAGGAGATTCAGGACAGGAGTATCAGGGCATGAGATTCAGAACATGAGATTCAGAGCAGGAGATTCTGGACAGGAGTTTCAGGGCAGGAGATTCAAGGCCTGAGTTTCAGGGCAGGAGATTCAGGGCAGGAGATTCTGGTTATGAGATTCAGGGCTGGAGATTCAGGGCATGAGATTCAGGGCTTCAGTTTCAGGGCTGGAGATTCTGGGCAAAACTTTCAGGGGATGAGTTTTAGGGCATTAGTTTCAAGGCATGAGATTCAGGGCAGTAGTTTCAGGGCATGAGATTCACGGCTGTGGTTTCACGGCTTGAGATTCAGGGCAGGTGTTTCAGGGCATGAGATTCAGGGCATGAGATTCAGAGCAGGAGATTCAGGACAGGAGTTTCAGGGCAGGAGTTTCAGGGCATGAGATTCAGGGCCTGAGTTTCAGGGCAGGAGATTCAGGACAGGAGATTCAGGTTATGAGATTCAGGGCAGGTGATTCAGGGTATGAGATTCAGGGCAGTAGATTCAGGGCTGGAGATTCAGGCAGGAGTTTCAGGGCATGAGATTCAGGGCATGAGTTTCAGGGCAGGTGTTTCAGTGCAGGAGATTCAGGGTAGGAGTTTCAGGGCATGAGATTCAGGGCATGAGTTTCAGGGCAGGAGATTCAGGACAGGAGTTTCAGGGCATGAGATTCAGGGCTTCAGTTTCAGGGCTGGACTTTCTGGGCAAAACTTTCAGGGGATGAGTTTCAGGGCATTAGTTTCAAGGCATGAGATTCAGGGCAGTCGTTTCAGGGCATGAGATTCAGGGCATGAGTTTCAGGGTAGGAGATTCAGGGCTGGAGCTTCAGGGCATATGATTCAGGGCATGAGTTTCAGGGCAGGAGATTCAGGGCTGGAGATTCAGATTATGAGATTCAGGCAGGAGATTCAGGGTATGAGATTTAGGGCAGTAGATTCAGGGCTGGAGAATCAGTGCATGAGATTCAGCGCTTCAGTTTCAGGGCTGGAGTTTCTGGGCAAAACTTTCAGGGGATGAGTTTCAGGGCATTGGTTTCAAGGCATGAGATTCAGGGCAGTAGTTTCAGGGCATGAGATTCAGGGCATGACTTTCAGAGCAGGAGATTCAGGGCTGGAGTTTCAGGGCATATGATTCAATGTATGAGTTTCAGGGCAGGAGATTCGGCGCAGGAGCTTCAGGGCATGTGATTCGGGGCATTAGTTTAAGGCCGGAGATTCAGGGCTGGAGTTTCAGGGCCGGAGATTCAGGGCTGGAGTTTCAGGGCAGGAGATTCAGGGCAGGAGATTCAGGTCAGGAGATTCAGGGCATGAGATTCAGGGCATGGGATTCAGGGCCTGAGTTTCAGGGCATGAGATTCAGGACAGGATTTTTAGGGCAGGAGATTCAGGGCAGCAGTTTCAAGGTATGAGATTCAGGGCATGAGATTCAGGGCAGTAGTTTCAGGGCATGAGATTCAGGGCATGACTTTCAGAGTAGGAGATTCAGGGCTGGAGTTTCAGGGCATATGATTCAATGTATGAGTTTCAGGGCAGGAGATTCGGGACAGGAGCTTCAGGGCATGTGATTCGGGGCATTAGTTTAAGGCCGGAGATTCAGGGCTGGAGTTTCAGGGCAGGAGATTCAGGGCAGGAGATTCAGGTCAGGAGATTCAGGGCATGAGATTCAGGGCATGAGTTTCAGGGCCTGAGTTTCAGGGCAGGAGATTCAGGTTATGAGATTCAGGGTATAAGATTTAGGGCAGTAGATTCAGGGCATGAGAATCAGTTCAGGTCTTTCAATGCAGGAGATTCAGGGCATGAGATTCAGGGCAGGAGTTCAGGGCATGAGATTCAGGGCATGAGTGTCAGGGCAGGAGATTCTGGGCATGCGATTCAGGGCCAGAGTTTCATGGTTGGAGATTCCGGGCAGCAGATTCAGTGCAGGAGTTTTAGGGCATGGGATTCAGGGCAGGAGTTTCAGGGCATGAGATTCAGGACAGGATTTTTAGGGCAGGAGATTCAGGGCAGCAGTTTCAAGGTATGAGATTCAGGACATGAGATTCGGGACATGAGTTTCAGGGCAGGAGATTCAGGGCAGGAGATTCAGGGCAGGAGTTTCAGGGCATGAGATTCAGGGCATGAGTTTCAGGGCAGGAGATCCAGGGCAGGAGTTCAGGGCATGAGATTCAGGGCATGAGGTTCAGGGCAGGAGATTCAGGGCATGTAATTCGGGGCATTAGTTTAAGGGCAGGAGATTCAAGGCTGGAGTTTCAGGGCAGGAGATTCAGGGCAGGCGATTCAGGTCAGGAGATTCAGGGCATGAGATTCAGGGCATGTGTTTCAGGGCCTGAGTTTCAGGGCAGGAGATTCAGGTTTTGAGATTCAGGGCAGGAGATTCAGGGTATGAGATTTAGGGCAGTAGATTCAGGGCTGGAGATTCAGGGCATGAGATTCAGGGCTTCAGTTTCAGGCCTGGAGTTTCTGGGCAAAACTTTCAGGGGATGAGCTTCAGGGCATTAGTTTCAAGGCATGAGATTCTGGGCAGTATTTTCAGGGCATGAGATACAGGGCATGAGTTTCAGGGCAGGAGATTCAGGGCTGGAGTTTCAGGGCATATGATTCAGGGCATGATTTTCAGGGCAGGATATTCGGGGCAGGAGTTTCAGGGCATGTGATTCAGTACATTACTTTAAGGGCAGGATTTCAGGGCTGGAGTTTCAGGGCTGGAGATTCAGGGCATCAGATTCAGGGCAGGAGTTCAGAGCAGGAGATTCAGGACAGGAGTTTCAGGGCAGCAGATTCAGGGCAGGAGTTTCAGTGCAGGAGTTTCATGGCGTCTGATTCATGGCATATTTTTCAGGGCAGGAGTTTCAGGACATGAGATTCAGGGCATGAGTTTCAGGGCAGGAGATTCAGGACAGGAGTATCAGGGCATGAGATTCAGAACATGAGATTCAGAGCAGGAGATTCTGGACAGGAGTTTCAGGGCAGGAGATTCAGGACAGGAGTATCAGGGCATGAGATTCAGAACATGAGATTCAGAGCAGGAGATTCTGGACAGGAGTTTCAGGGCAGGAGATTCAAGGCCTGAGTTTCAGGGCAGGAGATTCAGGGCAGGAGATTCTGGTTATGAGATTCAGGGCTGGAGATTCAGGGCATGAGATTCAGGGCTTCAGTTTCAGGGCTGGAGATTCTGGGCAAAACTTTCAGGGGATGAGTTTTAGGGCATTAGTTTCAAGGCATGAGATTCAGGGCAGTAGTTTCAGGGCATGAGATTCACGGCTGTGGTTTCACGGCTTGAGATTCAGGGCAGGTGTTTCAGGGCATGAGATTCAGGGCATGAGATTCAGAGCAGGAGATTCAGGACAGGAGTTTCAGGGCAGGAGTTTCAGGGCATGAGATTCAGGGCCTGAGTTTCAGGGCAGGAGATTCAGGACAGGAGATTCAGGTTATGAGATTCAGGGCAGGTGATTCAGGGTATGAGATTCAGGGCAGTAGATTCAGGGCTGGAGATTCAGGCAGGAGTTTCAGGGCATGAGATTCAGGGCATGAGTTTCAGGGCAGGTGTTTCAGTGCAGGAGATTCAGGGTAGGAGTTTCAGGGCATGAGATTCAGGGCATGAGTTTCAGGGCAGGAGATTCAGGACAGGAGTTTCAGGGCATGAGATTCAGGGCTTCAGTTTCAGGGCTGGACTTTCTGGGCAAAACTTTCAGGGGATGAGTTTCAGGGCATTAGTTTCAAGGCATGAGATTCAGGGCAGTCGTTTCAGGGCATGAGATTCAGGGCATGAGTTTCAGGGTAGGAGATTCAGGGCTGGAGCTTCAGGGCATATGATTCAGGGCATGAGTTTCAGGGCAGGAGATTCAGGGCTGGAGATTCAGATTATGAGATTCAGGCAGGAGATTCAGGGTATGAGATTTAGGGCAGTAGATTCAGGGCTGGAGAATCAGTGCATGAGATTCAGCGCTTCAGTTTCAGGGCTGGAGTTTCTGGGCAAAACTTTCAGGGGATGAGTTTCAGGGCATTGGTTTCAAGGCATGAGATTCAGGGCAGTAGTTTCAGGGCATGAGATTCAGGGCATGACTTTCAGAGCAGGAGATTCAGGGCTGGAGTTTCAGGGCATATGATTCAATGTATGAGTTTCAGGGCAGGAGATTCGGCGCAGGAGCTTCAGGGCATGTGATTCGGGGCATTAGTTTAAGGCCGGAGATTCAGGGCTGGAGTTTCAGGGCCGGAGATTCAGGGCTGGAGTTTCAGGGCAGGAGATTCAGGGCAGGAGATTCAGGTCAGGAGATTCAGGGCATGAGATTCAGGGCATGGGATTCAGGGCCTGAGTTTCAGGGCATGAGATTCAGGACAGGATTTTTAGGGCAGGAGATTCAGGGCAGCAGTTTCAAGGTATGAGATTCAGGGCATGAGATTCAGGGCAGTAGTTTCAGGGCATGAGATTCAGGGCATGACTTTCAGAGTAGGAGATTCAGGGCTGGAGTTTCAGGGCATATGATTCAATGTATGAGTTTCAGGGCAGGAGATTCGGGACAGGAGCTTCAGGGCATGTGATTCGGGGCATTAGTTTAAGGCCGGAGATTCAGGGCTGGAGTTTCAGGGCAGGAGATTCAGGGCAGGAGATTCAGGTCAGGAGATTCAGGGCATGAGATTCAGGGCATGAGTTTCAGGGCCTGAGTTTCAGGGCAGGAGATTCAGGTTATGAGATTCAGGGTATAAGATTTAGGGCAGTAGATTCAGGGCATGAGAATCAGTTCAGGTCTTTCAATGCAGGAGATTCAGGGCATGAGATTCAGGGCAGGAGTTCAGGGCATGAGATTCAGGGCATGAGTGTCAGGGCAGGAGATTCTGGGCATGCGATTCAGGGCCAGAGTTTCATGGTTGGAGATTCCGGGCAGCAGATTCAGTGCAGGAGTTTTAGGGCATGGGATTCAGGGCAGGAGTTTCAGGGCATGAGATTCAGGACAGGATTTTTAGGGCAGGAGATTCAGGGCAGCAGTTTCAAGGTATGAGATTCAGGGCATGAGATTCAGGACATGAGTTTCAGGGCAGGAGATTCAGGGCAGGAGATTCAGGGCAGGAGTTTCAGGGCATGAGATTCAGGGCATGTGTTTCAGGGCCTGAGTTTCAGGGCAGGAGATTCAGGTTTTGAGATTCAGGGCAGGAGATTCAGGGTATGAGATTTAGGGCAGTAGATTCAGGGCTGGAGATTCAGGGCATGAGATTCAGGGCTTCAGTTTCAGGCCTGGAGTTTCTGGGCAAAACTTTCAGGGGATGAGCTTCAGGGCATTAGTTTCAAGGCATGAGATTCAGGGCAGTCGTTTCAGGGCATGAGATACAGGGCATGAGTTTCAGGGCAGGAGATTCAGGGCTGGAGTTTCAGGGCACATGATTCAGGGCATGATTTTCAGGGCAGGATATTAGGGGCAGGAGTTTCAGGGCATGTGATTCCGGACATTACTTTAAGGGCAGGATTTCAGGGCTGGAGTTTCAGGGCTGGAGATTCAGGGCCTGAGATTCAGGGCAGATGTTCAGAGCAGGAGATTCAGGACAGGAGTTTCTGGGCAGCAGATTCAGGGCAGGAGTGTCAGTGCAGGAGTTTCATGGCGTTTGATTCATGGCATTTTTTTCAGGGCAGGAGATTCAGGGCAGGAGTTTCAGGACATGAGATTCAGGGCATGAGTTTCAGGGCAGGAGATTCAGGACAGGAGTTTCAGGGCATGAAATTCAAGGCTGTGGTTTCACGGCTTGAGATTCAGGGCAGGTGTTTCACGGCATGAGATTCAGGGCATGAGATTCAGAGCAGGAGATTCAGGACAGGAGTTTCAGGGCTGGAGTTTCAGGGCAGGAGATTCTGGTTATGAGATTCAGGGCAGGTGTTTCAGGGCATGAGATTCAGGGTATGAGATTCAGAGCAGGAGATTCAGGACAGGAGTTTCAGGGCAGGAGTTTCAGGGCATGAGATTCAGGACCTGAGTTTCAGGGCAGGAGATTCAGGACAGGAAATTCAGGTTATGAGATTCAGGGCAGGAGATTCAGGGTATGAGATTCAGGGCAGTAGATTCAGGGCTGGAGATTCAGGGCATGAGATTCTGGGCTTCAGTTTCAGGGATGAAGTTTCTGTGCAAAACTTTCAGGGGATGAGTTTCAGGGCATTAGTTTCAAGGCATGAGATTCAGGGCAGTAGTTTCAGGGCATGAGATTCAGGGCATGAGTTTCAGGGTAGGAGATTCAGGGCTGGAGCTTCAGGGCATATGACTCAGGGCATGAGTTTCAGGGCAGGAGATTCTGGGCAGACGTTTCAGGGCATGTGATTCAGGACATTAGTTTAAGGGCAGGAGATTCAGGGCTGGAGATTCAGATTATGAGATTCAGGCTGGAGATTCAGGGTATGAGATTTAGGGCAGTAGATTCAGGGCTGGAGAATCAGTGCATGAGATTCAGGGCTTCAGTTTCAGGGCTGGAGTTTCTGGGCAAATCTTTCAGGGGATGAGTTTCAGGGCATTAGTTTCAAGGGATGAGATTCAGGGCAGTAGTTTCAGGGCATGAGATTCAGGGCATGACTTTCAGAGCAGGAGATTCAGGGCTGGAGTTTCAGGGCATATGATTCAATGCATGAGTTTCAGGGCAGGAGATTCGGGGCAGGAGTTTCAGGGCATGTGATTCGGGGCATTAGTTTAAGGGCAGGAGATTCAAGGCTGGAGTTTCAGGGCAGGAGATGCAGGGCAGGAGATTTAGGTCAGGAGATTCAGGGCATGAGATTCAGGGCATGAGTTTCAGGGCCTGAGTTTCAGGGCAGGAGATTCAGGTTATGAGATTCAGGGTAGGAGATTCAGGGTATGAGATTTAGGGCAGTAGATTCAGGGCATGAGTTTCAGTTCAGGTCTTTCAATGCAGGAGATTCAGGGCTGGAGTTTCAGGGCATATGATTCAGGGCATGATTTTCAGGGCAGGATATTCGGGGCAGGAGTTTCAGGGCATGTGATTTAGTACATTACTTTAAGGGCAGGATTTCAGGGCTGGAGTTTCAGGGCTGGAGATTCAGGGCATGAGATTCAGGCAGGAGATTCAGGGTATGAGATTTAGGGCAGTAGATTCAGGGCTGGAGAATCAGTGCATGAGATTCAGGGCTTCAGTTTCAGGGCTGGAGTTTCTGGGCAAAACTTTCAGGGGATGAGTTTCAGGGCATTAGTTTCAAGGCATGAGATTCAGGGCAGTCGTTTCAGGGCATGAGATACAGGGCATGAGTTTCAGGGCAGGAGATTCAGGGCTGGAGTTTCAGGGCATATGATTCAGGGCATGATTTTCAGGGCAGGATATTCGGGGCAGGAGTTTCAGGGCATGTGATTCAGTACATTACTTTAAGGGCAGGATTTCAGGGCTGGAGTTTCAGGGCTGGAGATTCAGGGCATCAGATTCAGGGCAGGAGTTCAGAGCAGGAGATTCAGGACAGGAGTTTCAGGGCAGCAGATTCAGGGCAGGAGTTTCAGTGCAGGAGTTTCATGGCGTCTGATTCATGGCATATTTTTCAGGGCAGGAGTTTCAGGACATGAGATTCAGGGCATGAGTTTCAGGGCAGGAGATTCAGGACAGGAGTATCAGGGCATGAGATTCAGAACATGAGATTCAGAGCAGGAGATTCTGGACAGGAGTTTCAGGGCAGGAGATTCAGGACAGGAGTATCAGGGCATGAGATTCAGAACATGAGATTCAGAGCAGGAGATTCTGGACAGGAGTTTCAGGGCAGGAGATTCAAGGCCTGAGTTTCAGGGCAGGAGATTCAGGGCAGGAGATTCTGGTTATGAGATTCAGGGCTGGAGATTCAGGGCATGAGATTCAGGGCTTCAGTTTCAGGGCTGGAGATTCTGGGCAAAACTTTCAGGGGATGAGTTTTAGGGCATTAGTTTCAAGGCATGAGATTCAGGGCAGTAGTTTCAGGGCATGAGATTCACGGCTGTGGTTTCACGGCTTGAGATTCAGGGCAGGTGTTTCAGGGCATGAGATTCAGGGCATGAGATTCAGAGCAGGAGATTCAGGACAGGAGTTTCAGGGCAGGAGTTTCAGGGCATGAGATTCAGGGCCTGAGTTTCAGGGCAGGAGATTCAGGACAGGAGATTCAGGTTATGAGATTCAGGGCAGGTGATTCAGGGTATGAGATTCAGGGCAGTAGATTCAGGGCTGGAGATTCAGGCAGGAGTTTCAGGGCATGAGATTCAGGGCATGAGTTTCAGGGCAGGTGTTTCAGTGCAGGAGATTCAGGGTAGGAGTTTCAGGGCATGAGATTCAGGGCATGAGTTTCAGGGCAGGAGATTCAGGACAGGAGTTTCAGGGCATGAGATTCAGGGCTTCAGTTTCAGGGCTGGACTTTCTGGGCAAAACTTTCAGGGGATGAGTTTCAGGGCATTAGTTTCAAGGCATGAGATTCAGGGCAGTCGTTTCAGGGCATGAGATTCAGGGCATGAGTTTCAGGGTAGGAGATTCAGGGCTGGAGCTTCAGGGCATATGATTCAGGGCATGAGTTTCAGGGCAGGAGATTCAGGGCTGGAGATTCAGATTATGAGATTCAGGCAGGAGATTCAGGGTATGAGATTTAGGGCAGTAGATTCAGGGCTGGAGAATCAGTGCATGAGATTCAGCGCTTCAGTTTCAGGGCTGGAGTTTCTGGGCAAAACTTTCAGGGGATGAGTTTCAGGGCATTGGTTTCAAGGCATGAGATTCAGGGCAGTAGTTTCAGGGCATGAGATTCAGGGCATGACTTTCAGAGCAGGAGATTCAGGGCTGGAGTTTCAGGGCATATGATTCAATGTATGAGTTTCAGGGCAGGAGATTCGGCGCAGGAGCTTCAGGGCATGTGATTCGGGGCATTAGTTTAAGGCCGGAGATTCAGGGCTGGAGTTTCAGGGCCGGAGATTCAGGGCTGGAGTTTCAGGGCAGGAGATTCAGGGCAGGAGATTCAGGTCAGGAGATTCAGGGCATGAGATTCAGGGCATGGGATTCAGGGCCTGAGTTTCAGGGCATGAGATTCAGGACAGGATTTTTAGGGCAGGAGATTCAGGGCAGCAGTTTCAAGGTATGAGATTCAGGGCATGAGATTCAGGGCAGTAGTTTCAGGGCATGAGATTCAGGGCATGACTTTCAGAGTAGGAGATTCAGGGCTGGAGTTTCAGGGCATATGATTCAATGTATGAGTTTCAGGGCAGGAGATTCGGGACAGGAGCTTCAGGGCATGTGATTCGGGGCATTAGTTTAAGGCCGGAGATTCAGGGCTGGAGTTTCAGGGCAGGAGATTCAGGGCAGGAGATTCAGGTCAGGAGATTCAGGGCATGAGATTCAGGGCATGAGTTTCAGGGCCTGAGTTTCAGGGCAGGAGATTCAGGTTATGAGATTCAGGGTATAAGATTTAGGGCAGTAGATTCAGGGCATGAGAATCAGTTCAGGTCTTTCAATGCAGGAGATTCAGGGCATGAGATTCAGGGCAGGAGTTCAGGGCATGAGATTCAGGGCATGAGTGTCAGGGCAGGAGATTCTGGGCATGCGATTCAGGGCCAGAGTTTCATGGTTGGAGATTCCGGGCAGCAGATTCAGTGCAGGAGTTTTAGGGCATGGGATTCAGGGCAGGAGTTTCAGGGCATGAGATTCAGGACAGGATTTTTAGGGCAGGAGATTCAGGGCAGCAGTTTCAAGGTATGAGATTCAGGACATGAGATTCAGGACATGAGTTTCAGGGCAGGAGATTCAGGGCAGGAGATTCAGGGCAGGAGTTTCAGGGCATGAGATTCAGGGCATGAGTTTCAGGGCAGGAGATCCAGGGCAGGAGTTCAGGGCATGAGATTCAGGGCATGAGGTTCAGGGCAGGAGATTCAGGGCATGTAATTCGGGGCATTAGTTTAAGGGCAGGAGATTCAAGGCTGGAGTTTCAGGGCAGGAGATTCAGGGCAGGCGATTCAGGTCAGGAGATTCAGGGCATGAGATTCAGGGCATGTGTTTCAGGGCCTGAGTTTCAGGGCAGGAGATTCAGGTTTTGAGATTCAGGGCAGGAGATTCAGGGTATGAGATTTAGGGCAGTAGATTCAGGGCTGGAGATTCAGGGCATGAGATTCAGGGCTTCAGTTTCAGGCCTGGAGTTTCTGGGCAAAACTTTCAGGGGATGAGCTTCAGGGCATTAGTTTCAAGGCATGAGATTCTGGGCAGTATTTTCAGGGCATGAGATACAGGGCATGAGTTTCAGGGCAGGAGATTCAGGGCTGGAGTTTCAGGGCATATGATTCAGGGCATGATTTTCAGGGCAGGATATTCGGGGCAGGAGTTTCAGGGCATGTGATTCAGTACATTACTTTAAGGGCAGGATTTCAGGGCTGGAGTTTCAGGGCTGGAGATTCAGGGCATCAGATTCAGGGCAGGAGTTCAGAGCAGGAGATTCAGGACAGGAGTTTCAGGGCAGCAGATTCAGGGCAGGAGTTTCAGTGCAGGAGTTTCATGGCGTCTGATTCATGGCATATTTTTCAGGGCAGGAGTTTCAGGACATGAGATTCAGGGCATGAGTTTCAGGGCAGGAGATTCAGGACAGGAGTATCAGGGCATGAGATTCAGAACATGAGATTCAGAGCAGGAGATTCTGGACAGGAGTTTCAGGGCAGGAGATTCAGGACAGGAGTATCAGGGCATGAGATTCAGAACATGAGATTCAGAGCAGGAGATTCTGGACAGGAGTTTCAGGGCAGGAGATTCAAGGCCTGAGTTTCAGGGCAGGAGATTCAGGGCAGGAGATTCTGGTTATGAGATTCAGGGCTGGAGATTCAGGGCATGAGATTCAGGGCTTCAGTTTCAGGGCTGGAGATTCTGGGCAAAACTTTCAGGGGATGAGTTTTAGGGCATTAGTTTCAAGGCATGAGATTCAGGGCAGTAGTTTCAGGGCATGAGATTCACGGCTGTGGTTTCACGGCTTGAGATTCAGGGCAGGTGTTTCAGGGCATGAGATTCAGGGCATGAGATTCAGAGCAGGAGATTCAGGACAGGAGTTTCAGGGCAGGAGTTTCAGGGCATGAGATTCAGGGCCTGAGTTTCAGGGCAGGAGATTCAGGACAGGAGATTCAGGTTATGAGATTCAGGGCAGGTGATTCAGGGTATGAGATTCAGGGCAGTAGATTCAGGGCTGGAGATTCAGGCAGGAGTTTCAGGGCATGAGATTCAGGGCATGAGTTTCAGGGCAGGTGTTTCAGTGCAGGAGATTCAGGGTAGGAGTTTCAGGGCATGAGATTCAGGGCATGAGTTTCAGGGCAGGAGATTCAGGACAGGAGTTTCAGGGCATGAGATTCAGGGCTTCAGTTTCAGGGCTGGAGTTTCTGGGCAAAACTTTCAGGGGATGAGTTTCAGGGCATTAGTTTCAAGGCATGAGATTCAGGGCAGTCGTTTCAGGGCATGAGATTCAGGGCATGAGTTTCAGGGTAGGAGATTCAGGGCTGGAGCTTCAGGGCATATGATTCAGGGCATGTGTTTCAGGGCAGGAGATTCAGGGCTGGAGATTCAGATTATGAGATTCAGGCAGGAGATTCAGGGTATGAGATTTAGGGCAGTAGATTCAGGGCTGGAGAATCAGTGCATGAGATTCAGCGCTTCAGTTTCAGGGCTGGAGTTTCTGGGCAAAGCTTTCAGGGGATGAGTTTCAGGGCATTGGTTTCAAGGCATGAGATTCAGGGCAGTAGTTTCAGGGCATGAGATTCAGGGCATGACTTTCAGAGCAGGAGATTCAGGGCTGGAGTTTCAGGGCATATGATTCAATGTATGAGTTTCAGGGCAGGAGATTCGGCGCAGGAGCTTCAGGGCATGTGATTCGGGGCATTAGTTTAAGGCCGGAGATTCAGGGCTGGAGTTTCAGGGCCGGAGATTCAGGGCTGGAGTTTCAGGGCAGGAGATTCAGGGCAGGAGATTCAGGTCAGGAGATTCAGGGCATGAGATTCAGGGCATGGGATTCAGGGCCTGAGTTTCAGGGCATGAGATTCAGGACAGGATTTTTAGGGCAGGAGATTCAGGGCAGCAGTTTCAAGGTATGAGATTCAGGGCATGAGATTCAGGGCAGTAGTTTCAGGGCATGAGATTCAGGGCATGACTTTCAGAGTAGGAGATTCAGGGCTGGAGTTTCAGGGCATATGATTCAATGTATGAGTTTCAGGGCAGGAGATTCGGGACAGGAGCTTCAGGGCATGTGATTCGGGGCATTAGTTTAAGGCCGGAGATTCAGGGCTGGAGTTTCAGGGCAGGAGATTCAGGGCAGGAGATTCAGGTCAGGAGATTCAGGGCATGAGATTCAGGGCATGAGTTTCAGGGCCTGAGTTTCAGGGCAGGAGATTCAGGTTATGAGATTCAGGGTATAAGATTTAGGGCAGTAGATTCAGGGCATGAGAATCAGTTCAGGTCTTTCAATGCAGGAGATTCAGGGCATGAGATTCAGGGCAGGAGTTCAGGGCATGAGATTCAGGGCATGAGTGTCAGGGCAGGAGATTCTGGGCATGCGATTCAGGGCCAGAGTTTCATGGTTGGAGATTCCGGGCAGCAGATTCAGTGCAGGAGTTTTAGGGCATGGGATTCAGGGCAGGAGTTTCAGGGCATGAGATTCAGGACAGGATTTTTAGGGCAGGAGATTCAGGGCAGCAGTTTCAAGGTATGAGATTCAGGGCATGAGATTCAGGACATGAATTTCAGGGCAGGAGATTCAGGGCAGGAGATTCAGGGCAGGAGTTTCAGGGCATGAGATTCAGGGCATGAGTTTCAGGGCAGGAGATCCAGGGCAGGAGTTCAGGGCATGAGATTCAGGGCATGAGGTTCAGGGCAGGAGATTCAGGGCATGTAATTCGGGGCATTAGTTTAAGGGCAGGAGATTCAAGGCTGGAGTTTCAGGGCAGGAGATTCAGGGCAGGCGATTCAGGTCAGGAGATTCAGGGCATGAGATTCAGGGCATGTGTTTCAGGGCCTGAGTTTCAGGGCAGGAGATTCAGGTTTTGAGATTCAGGGCAGGAGATTCAGGGTATGAGATTTAGGGCAGTAGATTCAGGGCTGGAGATTCAGGGCATGAGATTCAGGGCTTCAGTTTCAGGCCTGGAGTTTCTGGGCAAAACTTTCAGGGGATGAGCTTCAGGGCATTAGTTTCAAGGCATGAGATTCTGGGCAGTATTTTCAGGGCATGAGATACAGGGCATGAGTTTCAGGGCAGGAGATTCAGGGCTGGAGTTTCAGGGCATATGATTCAGGGCATGATTTTCAGGGCAGGATATTAGGGGCAGGAGTTTCAGGGCATGTGATTCCGGACATTACTTTAAGGGCAGGATTTCAGGGCTGGAGTTTCAGGGCTGGAGATTCAGGGCCTGAGATTCAGGGCAGATGTTCAGAGCAGGAGATTCAGGACAGGAGTTTCTGGGCAGCAGATTCAGGGCAGGAGTGTCAGTGCAGGAGTTTCATGGCGTTTGATTCATGGCATTTTTTTCAGGGCAGGAGATTCAGGGCAGGAGTTTCATGACATGAGATTCAGGGCATGAGTTTCAGGGCAGGAGATTCAGGACAGGAGTTTCAGGGCATGAGATTCAAGGCTGTGGTTTCACGGCTTGAGATTCAGGGCAGGTGTTTCACGGCATGAGATTCAGGGCATGAGATTCAGAGCAGGAGATTCAGGACAGGAGTTTCAGGGCTGGAGTTTCAGGGCAGGAGATTCTGGTTATGAGATTCAGGGCTGGAGATTCAGGGTATGAGATTGAAGGCTTCAGTTTCAGGGCTGGAGTTTCTGGGCAAAACTTTCAGGGGATGAGTTTTAGGGCATTAGTTTCACGGCTTGAGATTCAGGGCAGGTGTTTCAGGGCATGAGATTCAGGGCATGAGATTCAGAGCCGGAGATTCAGGACAGGAGTTTCAGGGCAGCAGTTTCAGGGCATGAGATTCAGGGCCTGAGTTTCAGGGCAGGAGATTCAGGACAGGAGATTCAGGTTATGAGATTCAGGGCAGGAGATTCAGGGTATGAGGTTCAGGGCAGTAGATTCAGGGCTGGAGATTCAGGGCAGGAGTTTCAGGGCATCAGATTCAGGGCATGATTTTCGGGCAAGTGTTTCAGTACAGGAGATTCAGGGCAGGAGTTTCAGGACATGAGATTCAGGGCATGAGTTTCAGGGCAGGAGATTCAGGGCAGGAGTTTCAGGACATGAGATTCAGGGCATGAGTTTCAGGGCATGAGATTCAGGGCATGAGATTCAGAGCAGGAGATTCAGGACAGGAGTTTCAGGGCAGGAGTTTCAGGGCATGAGATTCAGGGCCTGAGTTTCAGGGCAGGAGATTCAGGACAGGAAATTCAGGTTATGAGATTCAGGGCAGGAGATTCAGGGTATGAGATTCAGGGCAGTAGATTCAGGGCTGGAGATTCAGGGCATGAGATTCTGGGCTTCAGTTTCAGGGCTGAAGTTTCTGTGCAAAACTTTCAGGGGATGAGTTTCAGGGCATTAGTTTCAAGGCATGAGATTTTGGGCAGTAGTTTCAGGGCATGAGATTCAGGGCATGAGTTTCAGGGTAGGAAATTCAGGGCTGGAGCTTCAGGGCATATGATTCAGGTCATGAGTTTCAGGGCAGGAGATTCGGGGCAGACGTTTCAGGGCATCTGATTCAGGACATTAGTTTAAGGGCAGGAGATTCAGGGCTGGAGATTCAGATTATGAGATTCAGGCTGGAGATTCAGGGTATGAGATTTAGGGCAGTAGATTCAGGGCTGGAGAATCAGTGCATGAGATTCAGGGCTTCAGTTTCAGGGCTGGAGTTTCTGGGCAAAACTTTCAGGGGATGAGTTTCAGGGCATTAGTTTCAAGGCATGAGATTCAGGGCAGTAGTTTCAGGGCATGAGATTCAGGGCATGACTTTCAGAGCAGGAGATTCAGGGCTGGAGTTTCAGGGCATATGATTCAATGCATGAGTTTCAGGGCAGGAGATTCTGGGCAGGAGTTTCAGGGCATGTGATTCGGGGCATTAGTTTAAGGGCAGGAGATTCAAGGCTGGAGTTTCAGGGCAGGAGATGCAGGGCAGGAGATTCAGGTCAGGAGATTCAGAGCATGAGATTCAGGGCATGAGTTTCAGGGCCTGAGTTTCAGGGCAGGAGATTCAGGTTATGAGATTCAGGGTATAAGATTTAGGGCAGTAGATTCAGGGCATGAGAATCAGTTCAGGTCTTTCAATGCAGGAGATTCAGGGCATGAGATTCAGGGCAGGAGTTCAGGGCATGAGATTCAGGGCATGAGTGTCAGGGCAGGAGATTCTGGGCATGCGATTCAGGGCCAGAGTTTCATGGTTGGAGATTCCGGGCAGCAGATTCAGTGCAGGAGTTTTAGGGCATGGGATTCAGGGCAGGAGTTTCAGGGCATGAGATTCAGGACAGGATTTTTAGGGCAGGAGATTCAGGGCAGCAGTTTCAAGGTATGAGATTCAGGGCATGAGATTCAGGACATGAGTTTCAGGGCAGGAGATTCAGGGCAGGAGATTCAGGGCAGGAGTTTCAGGGCATGAGATTCAGGGCATGAGTTTCAGGGCAGGAGATCCAGGGCAGGAGTTCAGGGCATGAGATTCAGGGCATGAGGTTCAGGGCAGGAGATTCAGGGCATGTAATTCGGGGCATTAGTTTAAGGGCAGGAGATTCAAGGCTGGAGTTTCAGGGCAGGAGATTCAGGGCAGGCGATTCAGGTCAGGAGATTCAGGGCATGAGATTCAGGGCATGTGTTTCAGGGCCTGAGTTTCAGGGCAGGAGATTCAGGTTTTGAGATTCAGGGCAGGAGATTCAGGGTATGAGATTTAGGGCAGTAGATTCAGGGCTGGAGATTCAGGGCATGAGATTCAGGGCTTCAGTTTCAGGCCTGGAGTTTCTGGGCAAAACTTTCAGGGGATGAGCTTCAGGGCATTAGTTTCAAGGCATGAGATTCTGGGCAGTATTTTCAGGGCATGAGATACAGGGCATGAGTTTCAGGGCAGGAGATTCAGGGCTGGAGTTTCAGGGCATATGATTCAGGGCATGATTTTCAGGGCAGGATATTAGGGGCAGGAGTTTCAGGGCATGTGATTCCGGACATTACTTTAAGGGCAGGATTTCAGGGCTGGAGTTTCAGGGCTGGAGATTCAGGGCCTGAGATTCAGGGCAGATGTTCAGAGCAGGAGATTCAGGACAGGAGTTTCTGGGCAGCAGATTCAGGGCAGGAGTGTCAGTGCAGGAGTTTCATGGCGTTTGATTCATGGCATTTTTTTCAGGGCAGGAGATTCAGGGCAGGAGTTTCATGACATGAGATTCAGGGCATGAGTTTCAGGGCAGGAGATTCAGGACAGGAGTTTCAGGGCATGAGATTCAAGGCTGTGGTTTCACGGCTTGAGATTCAGGGCAGGTGTTTCACGGCATGAGATTCAGGGCATGAGATTCAGAGCAGGAGATTCAGGACAGGAGTTTCAGGGCTGGAGTTTCAGGGCAGGAGATTCTGGTTATGAGATTCAGGGCTGGAGATTCAGGGTATGAGATTGAAGGCTTCAGTTTCAGGGCTGGAGTTTCTGGGCAAAACTTTCAGGGGATGAGTTTTAGGGCATTAGTTTCACGGCTTGAGATTCAGGGCAGGTGTTTCAGGGCATGAGATTCAGGGCATGAGATTCAGAGCAGGAGATTCAGGACAGGAGTTTCAGGGCAGCAGTTTCAGGGCATGAGATTCAGGGCCTGAGTTTCAGGGCAGGAGATTCAGGACAGGAGATTCAGGTTATGAGATTCAGGGCAGGAGATTCAGGGTATGAGGTTCAGGGCAGTAGATTCAGGGCTGGAGATTCAGGGCAGGAGTTTCAGGGCATCAGATTCAGGGCATGATTTTCGGGCAAGTGTTTCAGTGCAGGAGATTCAGGGCAGGAGTTTCAGGACATGAGATTCAGGGCATGAGTTTCAGGGCAGGAGATTCAGGGCAGGAGTTTCAGGACATGAGATTCAGGGCATGAGTTTCAGGGCATGAGATTCAGGGCATGAGATTCAGAGCAGGAGATTCAGGACAGGAGTTTCAGGGCAGGAGTTTCAGGGCATGAGATTCAGGGCCTGAGTTTCAGGGCAGGAGATTCAGGACAGGAAATTCAGGTTATGAGATTCAGGGCTGGAGATTCAGGGCATGAGATTCTGGGCTTCAGTTTCAGGGCTGAAGTTTCTGTGCAAAACTTTCAGGGGATGAGTTTCAGGGCATTAGTTTCAAGGCATGAGATTTTGGGCAGTAGTTTCAGGGCATGAGATTCAGGGCATGAGTTTCAGGGTAGGAAATTCAGGGCTGGAGTTTCAGGGCATATGATTCAGGTCATGAGTTTCAGGGCAGGAGATTCGGGGCAGACGTTTCAGGGCATCTGATTCAGGACATTAGTTTAAGGGCAGGAGATTCAGGGCTGGAGATTCAGATTATGAGATTCAGGCTGGAGATTCAGGGTATGAGATTTAGGGCAGTAGATTCAGGGCTGGAGAATCAGTGCATGAGATTCAGGGCTTCAGTTTCAGGGCTGGAGTTTCTGGGCAAAACTTTCAGGGGATGAGTTTCAGGGCATTAGTTTCAAGGCATGAGATTCAGGGCAGTAGTTTCAGGGCATGAGATTCAGGGCATGACTTTCAGAGCAGGAGATTCAGGGCTGGAGTTTCAGGGCATATGATTCAATGCATGAGTTTCAGGGCAGGAGATTCTGGGCAGGAGTTTCAGGGCATGTGATTCGGGGCATTAGTTTAAGGGCAGGAGATTCAAGGCTGGAGTTTCAGGGCAGGAGATGCAGGGCAGGAGATTCAGGTCAGGAGATTCAGGGCATGAGATTCAGGGCATGAGTTTCAGGGCCTGAGTTTCAGGGCAGGAGATTCAGGTTATGAGATTCAGGGCAGGAGATTCAGGGTATGAGATTTAGGGCAGTAGATTCAGGGCATGAGTTTCAGGTCAGGTCTTTCAATGCAGGAGATTCAGGGCTGGAGTTTCAGGGCATATGATTCAGGGCATGATTTTCAGGGCAGGATATTCGGGGCAGGAGTTTCAGGGCATGTGATTCAGTACATTACTTTAAGGGCAGGATTTCAGGGCTGGAGTTTCAGGGCTGGAGATTCAGGGCATGAGATTCAGGCAGGAGATTCAGGGTATGAGATTTAGGGCAGTAGATTCAGGGCTGGAGAATCAGTGCATGAGATTCAGGGCTTCAGTTTCAGGGCTGGAGTTTCTGGGCAAAACTTTCAGGGGATGAGTTTCAGGGCATTAGTTTCAAGGCATGAGATTCAGGGCAGTCGTTTCAGGGCATGAGATACAGGGCATGAGTTTCAGGGCAGGAGATTCAGGGCTGGAGTTTCAGGGCATATGATTCAGGGCATGATTTTCAGGGCAGGATATTCGGGGCAGGAGTTTCAGGGCATGTGATTCAGTACATTACTTTAAGGGCAGGATTTCAGGGCTGGAGTTTCAGGGCTGGAGATTCAGGGCATCAGATTCAGGGCAGGAGTTCAGAGCAGGAGATTCAGGACAGGAGTTTCAGGGCAGCAGATTCAGGGCAGGAGTTTCAGTGCAGGAGTTTCATGGCGTCTGATTCATGACATATTTTTCAGGGCAGGAGTTTCAGGACATGAGATTCAGGGCATGAGTTTCAGGGCAGGAGATTCAGGACAGGAGTTTCAGGGCATGAGATTCAGAGCATGAGATTCAGAGCAGGAGATTCTGGACAGGAGTTTCAGGGCTGGAGTTTCAGGGCAGGAGATTCAGGGCCTGAGTTTCAGGGCAGGAGATTCAGGGCAGGAGATTCTGGTTATGAGATTCAGGGCTGGAGATTCAGGGCATGAGATTCAGGGCTTCAGTTTCAGGGCTGGAGTTTCTGGGCAAAACTTTGAGGGGATGAGTTTTAGGGCATTAGTTTCAAGGAATGAGATTCAGGGCAGTAGTTTCAGGGCATGAGATTCAGGGCATGAGATTCAGGGCCTGAGTTTCAGGGCAGGAGATTCAGGACAGGAGATTCAGGTTATGAGATTCAGGGCAGGAGATTCAGTGTATGAGATTCAGGGCAGTAGATTCAGGGCTGGAGATTCAGGGCAGGAGTTTCAGGGCAGGAGTTTCAGGGCATGAGATTCAGGGCCTGAGTTTCAGGGCAGGAGATTCAGGACAGGAGATTCAGGTTATGAGATTCAGGGCTGGAGATTCAGGGCATGAGATTCAGGGCTTCAGTTTCAGGGCTGGAGTTTCTGGGCAAAACTTTGAGGGGATGAGTTTTAGGGCATTAGTTTCAAGGAATGAGATTCAGGGCAGTAGTTTCAGGGCATGAGATTCAGGGCATGAGATTCAGGGCCTGAGTTTCAGGGCAGGAGATTCAGGACAGGAGATTCAGGTTATGAGATTCAGGGCAGGAGATTCAGTGTATGAGATTCAGGGCAGTAGATTCAGGGCTGGAGATTCAGGGCAGGAGTTTCAGGGCAGGAGTTTCAGGGCATGAGATTCAGGGCCTGAGTTTCAGGGCAGGAGATTCAGGACAGGAGATTCAGGTTATGAGATTCAGGGCAGGAGATTCAGGGTATGAGATTCAGGGCAGTAGATTCAGGGCTGGGATTCAGGGCAGGAGTTTCAGGGCATGAGATTCAGGGCAGGTGTTTCAGTGCAGGAGATTCAGGGTAGGAGTTTCAGGGCATGACATTCAGGGCATGAGTTTCAGGGCAGGAGATTCAGGACAGGAGTTTCAGGGCATGAGATACAGGGCTTCAGTTTCAGGGCTGGAGTTTCTGGGCAAAACTTTCAGGGGATGAGTTTCAGGGCATTAGTTTCAAGGCATGAGATTCAGGGCAGTCGTTTCAGGGCATGAGTTTCAGGGTAGGAGATTCAGGGCTGGAGCTTCAGGGCATATGATTCAGGGCATGAGTTTCAAGGCAGGAGATTCGGGGCAGAAGTTTCAGGGCATGTGATTCAGGACATTAGTTTAAGGGCAGGAGATTCAGGGCTGGAGATTCTGATTATGAGATTCAGGCAGGAGATTCAGGGTATGAGATTTAGGGCAGTAGCTTCAGGGCTGGAGAATCAGTGCATGAGATTCAGCGCTTCAGTTTCAGGGCTGGAGTTTCTGGGCAAAACTTTCAGGGGATGAGTTTCAGGGCATTGGTTTCAAGGCATGAGATTCAGGGCAGTAGTTTCAGGGCATGAGATTCAGGGCATGACTTTCAGAGTAGGAGATTCAGGGCTGGAGTTTCAGGGCATATGATTCAATGTATGAGTTTCAGGGCAGGAGATTCGGGGCAGGAGCTTCAGGGCATGTGATTCGGGGCATTAGTTTAAGGCAGGAGATTCAGGGCTGGAGTTTCAGGGCAGGAGATTCAGGGCAGGAGATTCAGGTCAGGAGATTCAGGGCATGAGATTCAGGGCATGAGTTTCAGGGCCTGAGTTTCAGGGCAGGAGATTCAGGTTATGAGATTCAGGGTATGAGATTTAGGGCAGTAGATTCAGGGCATGAGAATCAGTTCAGGTCTTTCAATGCAGGAGATTCAGGGCATGAGATTCAGGGCAGGAGTTCAGGGCATGTAATTCAGGGCATTAGTTTAAGGGCAGGAGATTCAAGGCTGGAGTTTCAGGGCAGGAGATTCAGGGCAGGCGATTCAGGTCAGGAGATTCAGGGCATGAGATTCAGGGCATGTGTTTCAGGGCCTGAGTTTCAGTGCAGGAGATTCAGGTTTTGAGATTCAGGGCAGGAGATTCAGGGTATGAGATTTAGGGCAGTAGATTCAGGGCTGGAGATTCAGGGCATGAGATTCAGGGCTTCAGTTTCAGGCCTGGAGTTTCTGGGCAAAACTTTCAGGGGATGAGCTTCAGGGCATTAGTTTCAAGGCATGAGATTCAGGGCAGTCGTTTCAGGGCATGAGATACAGGGCATGAGTTTCAGGGCAGGAGATTCAGGGCTGGAGTTTCAGGGCACATGATTCAGGGCATGATTTTCGGGGCAGGAGTTTCAGGGCATGTGATTCCGGACATTACTTTAAGGGCAGGATTTCAGGGCTGGAGTTTCAGGGCTGGAGATTCAGGGCATGAGATTCAGGCAGGAGATTCAGGGTATGAGATTTAGGGCAGTAGATTCAGGGCTGGAGAATCAGTGCATGAGATTCAGGGCTTCAGTTTCAGGGCTGGAGTTTCTGGGCAAAACTTTCAGGGGATGAGTTTCAGGGCATTAGTTTCAAGGCATGAGATTCAGGGCAGTCGTTTCAGGGCATGAGATACAGGGCATGAGTTTCAGGGCAGGAGATTCAGGGCTGGAGTTTCAGGGCATATGATTCAGGGCATGATTTTCAGGGCAGGATATTCGGGGCAGGAGTTTCAGGGCATGTGATTCAGTACATTACTTTAAGGGCAGGATTTCAGGGCTGGAGTTTCAGGGCTGGAGATTCAGGGCATCAGATTCAGGGCAGGAGTTCAGAGCAGGAGATTCAGGACAGGAGTTTCAGGGCAGCAGATTCAGGGCAGGAGTTTCAGTGCAGGAGTTTCATGGCGTCTGATTCATGACATATTTTTCAGGGCAGGAGTTTCAGGACATGAGATTCAGGGCATGAGTTTCAGGGCAGGAGATTCAGGACAGGAGTTTCAGGGCATGAGATTCAGAGCATGAGATTCAGAGCAGGAGATTCTGGACAGGAGTTTCAGGGCTGGAGTTTCAGGGCAGGAGATTCAGGGCCTGAGTTTCAGGGCAGGAGATTCAGGGCAGGAGATTCTGGTTATGAGATTCAGGGCTGGAGATTCAGGGCATGAGATTCAGGGCTTCAGTTTCAGGGCTGGAGTTTCTGGGCAAAACTTTGAGGGGATGAGTTTTAGGGCATTAGTTTCAAGGAATGAGATTCAGGGCAGTAGTTTCAGGGCATGAGATTCAGGGCATGAGATTCAGGGCCTGAGTTTCAGGGCAGGAGATTCAGGACAGGAGATTCAGGTTATGAGATTCAGGGCAGGAGATTCAGTGTATGAGATTCAGGGCAGTAGATTCAGGGCTGGAGATTCAGGGCAGGAGTTTCAGGGCAGGAGTTTCAGGGCATGAGATTCAGGGCCTGAGTTTCAGGGCAGGAGATTCAGGACAGGAGATTCAGGTTATGAGATTCAGGGCAGGAGATTCAGGGTATGAGATTCAGGGCAGTAGATTCAGGGCTGGGATTCAGGGCAGGAGTTTCAGGGCATGAGATTCAGGGCAGGTGTTTCAGTGCAGGAGATTCAGGGTAGGAGTTTCAGGGCATGAGATTCAGGGCATGAGTTTCAGGGCAGGAGATTCAGGACAGGAGTTTCAGGGCATGAGATACAGGGCTTCAGTTTCAGGGCTGGAGTTTCTGGGCAAAACTTTCAGGGGATGAGTTTCAGGGCATTAGTTTCAAGGCATGAGATTCAGGGCAGTCGTTTCAGGGCATGAGTTTCAGGGTAGGAGATTCAGGGCTGGAGCTTCAGGGCATATGATTCAGGGCATGAGTTTCAAGGCAGGAGATTCGGGGCAGAAGTTTCAGGGCATGTGATTCAGGACATTAGTTTAAGGGCAGGAGATTCAGGGCTGGAGATTCTGATTATGAGATTCAGGCAGGAGATTCAGGGTATGAGATTTAGGGCAGTAGCTTCAGGGCTGGAGAATCAGTGCATGAGATTCAGCGCTTCAGTTTCAGGGCTGGAGTTTCTGGGCAAAACTTTCAGGGGATGAGTTTCAGGGCATTGGTTTCAAGGCATGAGATTCAGGGCAGTAGTTTCAGGGCATGAGATTCAGGGCATGACTTTCAGAGCAGGAGATTCAGGGCTGGAGTTTCAGGGCATATGATTCAATGTATGAGTTTCAGGGCAGGAGATTCGGGGCAGGAGCTTCAGGGCATTTGATTCGGGGCATTAGTTTAAGGCAGGAGATTCAGGGCTGGAGTTTCAGGGCAGGAGATTCAGGGCAGGAGATTCAGGTCAGGAGATTCAGGGCATGAGATTCAGGGCATGAGTTTCAGGGCCTGAGTTTCAGGGCAGGAGATTCAGGTTATGAGATTCAGGGTATGAGATTTAGGGCAGTAGATTCAGGGCATGAGAATCAGTTCAGGTCTTTCAATGCAGGAGATTCAGGGCATGAGATTCAGGGCAGGAGTTCAGGGCATGTAATTCAGGGCATTAGTTTAAGGGCAGGAGATTCAAGGCTGGAGTTTCAGGGCAGGAGATTCAGGGCAGGCGATTCAGGTCAGGAGATTCAGGGCATGAGATTCAGGGCATGTGTTTCAGGGCCTGAGTTTCAGTGCAGGAGATTCAGGTTTTGAGATTCAGGGCAGGAGATTCAGGGTATGAGATTTAGGGCAGTAGATTCAGGGCTGGAGATTCAGGGCATGAGATTCAGGGCTTCAGTTTCAGGCCTGGAGTTTCTGGGCAAAACTTTCAGGGGATGAGCTTCAGGGCATTAGTTTCAAGGCATGAGATTCAGGGCAGTCGTTTCAGGGCATGAGATACAGGGCATGAGTTTCAGGGCAGGAGATTCAGGGCTGGAGTTTCAGGGCACATGATTCAGGGCATGATTTTCGGGGCAGGATATTAGGGGCAGGAGTTTCAGGGCATGTGATTCCGGACATTACTTTAAGGGCAGGATTTCAGGGCTGGAGTTTCAGGGCTGGAGATTCAGGGCCTGAGATTCAGGGCAGATGTTCAGAGCAGGAGATTCAGGACAGGAGTTTCTGGGCAGCAGATTCAGGGCAGGAGTGTCAGTGCAGGAGTTTCATGGCGTTTGATTCATGGCATTTTTTTCAGGGCAGGAGATTCAGGGCAGGAGTTTCAGGACATGAGATTCAGGGCATGAGTTTCAGGGCAGGAGATTCAGGACAGGAGTTTCAGGGCATGAAATTCAAGGCTGTGGTTTCACGGCTTGAGATTCAGGGCAGGTGTTTCACGGCATGAGATTCAGGGCATGAGATTCAGAGCAGGAGATTCAGGACAGGAGTTTCAGGGCTGGAGTTTCAGGGCAGGAGATTCTGGTTATGAGATTCAGGGCTGGAGATTCAGGGTATGAGATTCAAGGCTTCAGTTTCAGGGCTGGAGTTTCTGGGCAAAACTTTCAGGGGATGAGTTTTAGGGCATTAGTTTCACGGCTTGAGATTCAGGGCAGGTGTTTCAGGGCATGAGATTCAGGGCATGAGATTCAGAGCAGGAGTTTCTGGACAGGAGTTTCAGGGCAGCAGTTTCAGGGCATGAGATTCAGGGCCTGAGTTTCAGGGCAGGAGATTCAGGACAGGAGATTCAGGTTATGAGATTCAGGGCAGGAGATTCAGGGTATGAGGTTCAGGGCAGTAGATTCAGGGCTGGAGATTCAGGGCAGGAGTTTCAGGGCATGAGATTCAGGGCATGATTTTCGGGCAGGTGTTTCAGTGCAGGAGATTCAGGGCAGGAGTTTCAGGACATGAGATTCAGGGCATGAGTTTCAGGGCAGGAGATTCAGGACAGGAGTTTCAGGGCATGAGATTCAGGGCTTCAGTTTCAGGGCTGGAGTTTCTGGGCAAAACTTTTAGGGGATGAGTTTCAGGTCATTAGTTTCAAGGCATGAGATTCAGGGCAGTCGTTTCAGGGCATGAGATTCAGGGCATGAGTTTCAGGGTAGGAGATTCAGGGCTGGAGCTTCAGGGCATATGATTCAGGGCAGGAGTTTCAGGGCAGGAGATTCGGGGCAGAAGTTTCAGGGCATGTGATTCAGGACATTAGTTGAAGGGCAGGAGATTCAGGGCTGGAGATTCAGATTATGAGATTCAGGCAGGAGATTCAGGGTATGAGATTTAGGGCAGTAGATTCAGGGCTGGAGAATCAGTGCATGAGATTCAGGGCTTCAGTTTCAGGGCTGGAGTTTCTGGGCAAAACTTTCAGGGGATGGGTTTCAGGGCTTTAGTTTCAAGGCATGAGATTCAGGGCAGTCGTTTCAGGGCATGAGATACAGGGCATGAGTTTCAGGGCAGGAGATTCAGGGCTGGAGTTTCAGGGCATATGTTTCAGGGCATGATTTTCAGGGCAGGATATTCGGGGCAGGAGTTTCAGGGCATGTGATTCAGTACATTACTTTAAGGGCAGGATTTCAGGGCTGGAGTTTCAGGGCTGGAGATTCAGGGCATGAGATTCAGGGCAGGAGTTCAGAGCAGGAGATTCAGGACAGGAGTTTCAGGGCAGCAGATTCAGGGCAGGAGTTTCAGTGCAGGAGTTTCATGGCGTCTGATTCATGGCATATTTTTCAGGGCAGGAGTTTCAGGACATGAGATTCAGGGCATGAATTTCAGGGCAGGAGATTCAGGACAGGAGTTTCAGGGCAGGAGATTCAGGGCCTGAGTTTCAGGGCAGGAGATTCAGGGCAGGAGATTCTGGTTATGAGATTCAGGGCTGGAGATTCAGGGCATGAGATTCAGGGCTTCAGTTTCAGGGCTGGAGTTTCTGTGCAAAACTTTCAGGGGATGAGTTTTAGGGCATTACTTTCAAGGCATGAGATTCAGGGCAGTAGTTTCAGGGCATGAGATTCATGGCTGTGGTTTCACGGCTTGAGATTCAGGGCAGGTGTTTCAGGGCATGAGATTCAGGGCATGAGATTCAGAGCAGGAGATTCAGGACAGGAGTTTATGGGCAGCAGATTCAGGGCAGGAGTGTCAGTGCAGGAGTTTCATGGCGTTTGATTCATGGCATTTTTTCAGGGCAGGAGATTCAGGGCAGGAGTTTCAGGACATGAGATTCAGGGCATGAGTTTCAGGGCAGGAGATTCAGGACAGGAGTTTCAGGGCATGAAATTCAAGGCTGTGGTTTCACGGCTTGAGATTCAGGGCAGGTGTTTCACGGCATGAGATTCAGGGCATGAGATTCAGAGCAGGAGATTCAGGACAGGAGTTTCAGGGCTGGAGTTTCAGGGCAGGAGATTCTGGTTATGAGATTCAGGGCTGGAGATTCAGGGTATGAGATTCAAGGCTTCAGTTTCAGGGCTGGAGTTTCTGGGCAAAACTTTCAGGGGATGAGTTTTAGGGCATTAGTTTCACGGCTTGAGATTCAGGGCAGGTGTTTCAGGGCATGAGATTCAGGGCATGAGATTCAGAGCAGGAGTTTCTGGACAGGAGTTTCAGGGCAGCAGTTTCAGGGCATGAGATTCAGGGCCTGAGTTTCAGGGCAGGAGATTCAGGACAGGAGATTCAGGTTATGAGATTCAGGGCAGGAGATTCAGGGTATGAGGTTCAGGGCAGTAGATTCAGGGCTGGAGATTCAGGGCAGGAGTTTCAGGGCATGAGATTCAGGGCATGATTTTCGGGCAGGTGTTTCAGTGCAGGAGATTCAGGGCAGGAGTTTCAGGACATGAGATTCAGGGCATGAGTTTCAGGGCAGGAGATTCAGGACAGGAGTTTCAGGGCATGAGATTCAGGGCTTCAGTTTCAGGGCTGGAGTTTCTGGGCAAAACTTTTAGGGGATGAGTTTCAGGTCATTAGTTTCAAGGCATGAGATTCAGGGCAGTCGTTTCAGGGCATGAGATTCAGGGCATGAGTTTCAGGGTAGGAGATTCAGGGCTGGAGCTTCAGGGCATATGATTCAGGGCAGGAGTTTCAGGGCAGGAGATTCGGGGCAGAAGTTTCAGGGCATGTGATTCAGGACATTAGTTGAAGGGCAGGAGATTCAGGGCTGGAGATTCAGATTATGAGATTCAGGCAGGAGATTCAGGGTATGAGATTTAGGGCAGTAGATTCAGGGCTGGAGAATCAGTGCATGAGATTCAGGGCTTCAGTTTCAGGGCTGGAGTTTCTGGGCAAAACTTTCAGGGGATGGGTTTCAGGGCTTTAGTTTCAAGGCATGAGATTCAGGGCAGTCGTTTCAGGGCATGAGATACAGGGCATGAGTTTCAGGGCAGGAGATTCAGGGCTGGAGTTTCAGGGCATATGTTTCAGGGCATGATTTTCAGGGCAGGATATTCGGGGCAGGAGTTTCAGGGCATGTGATTCAGTACATTACTTTAAGGGCAGGATTTCAGGGCTGGAGTTTCAGGGCTGGAGATTCAGGGCATGAGATTCAGGGCAGGAGTTCAGAGCAGGAGATTCAGGACAGGAGTTTCAGGGCAGCAGATTCAGGGCAGGAGTTTCAGTGCAGGAGTTTCATGGCGTCTGATTCATGGCATATTTTTCAGGGCAGGAGTTTCAGGACATGAGATTCAGGGCATGAATTTCAGGGCAGGAGATTCAGGACAGGAGTTTCAGGGCAGGAGATTCAGGGCCTGAGTTTCAGGGCAGGAGATTCAGGGCAGGAGATTCTGGTTATGAGATTCAGGGCTGGAGATTCAGGGCATGAGATTCAGGGCTTCAGTTTCAGGGCTGGAGTTTCTGTGCAAAACTTTCAGGGGATGAGTTTTAGGGCATTACTTTCAAGGCATGAGATTCAGGGCAGTAGTTTCAGGGCATGAGATTCATGGCTGTGGTTTCACGGCTTGAGATTCAGGGCAGGTGTTTCAGGGCATGAGATTCAGGGCATGAGATTCAGAGCAGGAGATTCAGGACAGGAGTTTCAGTGCAGGAGTTTCATGGCATGTGATTCATGGCATTTTTTTCAGGGCAGGAGATTCAGGGAAGGAGTTTCAGGACATGAGATTCAGGGCATGAGTTTCAGGGCAGGAGATTCAGGACAGGAGTTTCAGGGCATGAGGTTCAGGGCTGTTGTTTCACGGCTTGAGATTCAGGGCAGGTGTTTCAGGGCATGAGATTCAGGGCATGAGATTCAGAACAGGAGATTCAGGACAGGAGTTTCAGGGCAGGAATTTCAGGGCATGAGATTCAGAGCCTGAGTTTCAGGGCAGGAGATTCAGGGCTGGAGATTCAGATTATGAGATTCAGGGTATGACATTTAGGGCAGTAGATTAAGGGCTGGAGAATCAGTGCATGAGATTCAGGGCTTCTGTTTCAGGGCTGGAGTTTCTGGGCAAAACTTTCAGGGGATGAGTTTCAGGGCATTAGTTTCAAGGCATGAGATTCAGGGCAGTAGTTTCAGGGCATGAGATTCAGGGCATGACTTTCAGAGCAGGAGATTCAGGGCTGGAGTTTCAGGGCATATGATTCAATGCATGAGTTTCAGGGCAGGAGCTTCGGGGCAGGAGTTTCAGGGCATGTGATTCGGGGCTTTAGTTTAAGGGCAGGAGATTCAAGGCTGGAGTTTCAGGGCAGGAGATTCAGGGCAGGAGATTCAGGTCAGGAGATTCAGGGCATGAGATTCAGGGCATCAGTTTCAGGGCCTGAGTTTCAGGGCAGGAGATTCAGGTTATGCGATTCAGGGCAGGAGATTCAGGATATGAGATTTAGGGCAGTAGATTCAGGGCTGGAGATTCAGGGCATGAGATTCAGGGCTTCAGTTTCAGGGCTGGAGTTTCTGGGCAAAACTTTCAGGGGATGAGTTTCAGGGCATTAGTTTCAAGGCATGAGATTCAGGGCAGTCGTTTCAGGGCATGAGATACAGGGCATGAGTTTCAGGGCAGGAGATTCAGGGCTGGAGTTTCAGGGCATATGATTCAGGGCATAATTTTCAGGGCAGGATATTCGGGGCAGGAGTTTCAGGGCATGTGATTCAGGACATTACTTTAACGGCAGGAGATTCAGGGCTGGAGTTTCAGGGCTGGAGATTCAGGGCATGAGATTCAGGGCAGGAGTTCAGAGCAGGAGATTCAGGACAGGAGTTTCAGGGCAGCAGATTCAGGGCAGGAGTTTCAGTGCAGGAGTTTCATGGCATGTGATTCATGGCATTTTTTTCAGTGCAGGAGATTCAGGGCAGGAGTTTCAGGACATGAGATTCAGGGCATGAGTTTCAGGGCAGGAGATTCAGGACAGGAGTTTCAGGGCATGAGATTCAAGGCTGCGGTTTCACGGCTTGAGATTCAGGGCAGGTGTTTCACGGCATGAGATTCAGGGCATGAGATTCAGAGCAGGAGATTCAGGACAGGAGTTTCAGGGCAGGAGTTTCAGGGCAGGAGATTCAGGGGCTGAGTTTCAGGGCAGGAGATTCAGGGCAGGAGATTCTGGTTATGAGATTCAGGACTGGAGATTCAGGGCATGAGATTCAGGGCTTCAGTTTCAGGGCTGGAGTTTCTGGGCAAAACTTTCGGGGGATGAGTTTTAGGGTATTAGTTTCAAGGCATGAGATTCAGTGCAGTAGTTTCAGGGCATGAGAATCACGGCTGTGGTTTCACGGCTTGAGATTCAGGGCAGGTGTTTCAGGGCATGAGATTCAGAGCAGGAGATTCAGGACAGGAGTTTCAGGGCAGGAGTTTCAGGGCATGAGATTCAGGGCCTGAGTTTCAGGGCAGGAGATTCAGGACAGGAGATTCAGGTTATGAGATTCAGGGCAGGAGATTCAGGGTATGAGATTCAGGGCAGTAGATTCAGGGCTGGAGATTCAGGGCATGAGATTCTGGGCTTCAGTTTCAGGGCTGAAGTTTCTGTGCAAAACTTTCAGGGGATGAGTTTCAGGGCATTAGTTTCAAGGCATGAGATTCAGGGCAGTAGTTTCAGGGCATGAGATTCAGGGCATGAGTTTCAGGGTAGGAGATTCAGGGCTGGAGCTTCAGGGCATATGATTCAGGGCATGAGTTTCAGGGCAGGAGATTCGGGGCAGAAGTTTCAGGTCATGTGATTCAGGACATTAGTTTAAGGGCAGGAGATTCAGGGCTGGAGTTTCAGGGCAGGAGATTCAGGGCATGAGATTCAGGGCATGAGTTTCAGGGCAGGTGTTTCAGTGCAGGAAATTCAGGGCATGTTATTCAGGGCATAAGTTTCAGGGCATGCGATTCAGAGCATGAGATTCAGGGCAGGAGATTCAGAACAGGAGATTCAGGACAGGAGTTTCAGGGCAGGAATTTCAGGGCATGAGATTCAGAGCCTGAGTTTCAGGGCAGGAGATTCATGGCTGGAGATTCAGATTATGAGATTCAGGGCAGGAGATTCAGGGTATGAGATTTAGGGCAGTAGATTCAGGGCTGGAGAATCAGTGCATGAGATTCAGGGCTTCAGTTTCAGGGCTGGAGTTTCTGGGCAGTAGTTTCAGGGCATGAGATTCAGGGCATGACTTTCAGAGCAGGAGATTCAAGGCTGGAGTTTAAAGGCATATGATTCAATGCATGAGTTTCAGGGCAGGAGATTCGGGGCAGGAGTTTCAGGGCATGTGATTCGGGTGATTAGTTTAAGGGCAGGAGATTCAAGGCTGGAGTTTCAGGGCAGGAGATTCAGGGCAGGAGATTCAGGTCAGGAGATACAGGGAATGAGATTCAGGGCATGAGTTTCAGGGCCTGAGTTTCAGGCCCGGAGATTCAGGTTATGAGATTCAGGGCAGGAGATTCAGGGTATGAGATTTAGGGCAGTAGATTCAGGGCTGGAGATTCAGGGCATGAGATTCAGGGCTTCAGTTTCAGGGCTGGAGTTTCTGGGCAAAACTTTCAGGGGATGAGTTTCAGGGCATTAGTTTCAAGGCATGAGATTCAGGGCAGTCGTTTCAGGGCATGAGATACAGGGCATGAGTTTCAGGGCATATGATTCAGGGCATGATTTTCAGGGCAGGATATTCGGGGCAGGAGTTTCAGGGCATGTGATTCAGGACATTACTTTAAGGGCAGGAGATTCAGGGCTGGAGTTTCAGGGCAGGAGATTCAGGGCATGAGATTCAGGGCAGGAGTTCAGAGCAGGAGATTCAGGACAGGAGTTTCAGGGCAGCAGATTCAGGGCAGGAGTTTCAGTGCAGGAGTTTCATGGCATGTGATTCATGGCATTTTTTTCAGGGCAGGAGATTCAGGGCAGGAGATTCTGGTTATGAGATTCAGGGCTGGAGATTCATGGCATGAGATTCAGGGCTTCAGTTTCAGGTCTGGAGTTTCTGGGCAAAACTTTCGGGGGATGAGTTTTAGGGCATTAGTTTCAAGGTATGAGATTCAGGGCAGTAGTTTCAGGGCATGAGATTCACGGCTGTGGTTTCACGGCTTGAGATTCAGGGCAGGTGTTTCAGGGCATGAGATTCAGGGCATGAGATTCAGAGCAGGAGATTCAGGACAGGAGTTTCAGGGCAGGAGTTTCAGGGCATGAGATTCAGGGCCTGAGTTTCAGGGCAGGAGATTCAGGACAGGAGATTCAGGTTATGAGATTCAGGGCAGGAGATTCAGGGTATGAGATTCAGGGCAGTAGATTCAGGGCTGGATATTCAGGGCATGAGATTCTGGGCTTCAGTTTCAGGGCTGAAGTTTCTGTGCAAAACTTTCAGGGGATGAGTTTCAGGGCATTAGTTTCAAGGCATGAGATTCAGGGCAGTAGTTTCAGGGCATGAGATTCAGGGCATGAGTTTCAGGGTAGGAGATTCAGGGCTGGAGCTTCAGGGCATATGATTCAGGGCATGAGTTTCAGGGCAGGAGATTCGGGGCAGAAGTTTCAGGTCATGTGATTCAGGACATTAGTTTAAGGGCAGGAGATTCAGAGCTGGAGTTTCAGGGCAGGAGATTCAGGGCATGAGATTCAGGGCATGAGTTTCAGGGCAGGAGTTTCAGTGCAGGAAATTCAGGGCATGTTATTCAGGGCATAAGTTTCAGGGCATGCGATTCAGAGCATGAGATTCAGGGCAGGAGATTCAGAACAGGAGATTCAGGACAGGAGTTTCAGGGCAGGAATTTCAGGGCATGAGATTCAGAGCCTGAGTTTCAGGGCAGGAGATTCAGGGCTGGAAATTCAGATTATGAGATTCAGGGCAGGAGATTCAGGGTATGAGATTTAGGGCAGTAGATTCAGGGCTGGAGAATCAGTGCATGAGATTCAGGGCTTCAGTTTCAGGGCTGGAGTTTCTGGGCAGTAGTTTCAGGGCATGAGATTCAGGGCATGACTTTCAGAGCAGGAGATTCAAGGCTGGAGTTTCAAGGCATATGATTCAATGCATGAGTTTCAGGGCAGGAGATTCGGGGCAGGAGTTTCAGGGCATGTGATTCGGGTGATTAGTTTAAGGGCAGGAGATTTAAGGCTGGAGTTTCAGGGCAGGAGATTCAGGGCAGGAGATTCAGGTCAGGAGATACAGGGCATGAGATTCAGGGCATGAGTTTCAGGGCCTGAGTTTCAGGGCAGGAGATTCAGGTTATGAGATTCAGGGCAGGAGATTCAGGGTATGAGATTTAGGGCAGTAGATTCAGGGCTGGAGATTCAGGGCATGAGATTCAGGGCTTCAGTTTTAGGGCTGGAGTTTCTGGGCAAAACTTTCAGGGGATGAGCTTCAGGGCATTAGTTTCAAGGCATGAGATTCAGGGCAGTCGTTTCAGGGCATGAGATACAGGGCATGAGTTTCAGGGCAGGAGATTCAGGGCTGGAGTTTCAGGGCATATGATTCAGGGCATGATTTTCAGGGCAGGATATTCGGGGCAGGAGTTTCAGGGCATGTGATTCAGGACATTACTTTAAGGGCAGGAGATTCAGGGCTGGAGTTTCAGGGCAGGAGATTCAGGGCATGAGATTCAGGGCAGGAGTTCAGAGCAGGAGATTCAGGACAGGAGTTTCAGGGCCGCAGATTCAGGGCAGGAGTTTCAGTGCAGGAGTTTCATGGCATGTGATTCATGGCATTTTTTTCAGGGCAGGAGATTCAGGGCAGGAGATTCTGGTTATGAGATTCAGGGCTGGAGATTCATGGCATGAGATTCAGGGCTTCAGTTTCAGGTCTGGAGTTTCTGGGCAAAACTTTCGGGGGATGAGTTTTAGGGCATTAGTTTCAAGGTATGAGATTCAGGGCAGTAGTTTCAGGGCATGAGATTCACGGCTGTGGTTTCACGGCTTGAGATTCAGGGCAGGTGTTTCAGGGCATGAGATTCAGAGCAGGAGATTCAGGACAGGAGTTTCAGGGCAGGAGTTTCAGGGCATGAGATTCAGGGCCTGAGTTTCAGGGCAGGAGATTCAGGACAGGAGATTCAGGTTATGAGATTCAGGGCAGGAGATTCAGGGTATGAGATTCAGGGCAGTAGATTCAGTGCTGGAGATTCAGGGCATGAGATTCTGGGCTTCAGTTTCAGGGCTGGAGTTTCTGGGCAAAACTTTCAGGGGATGACTTTCAGGGCATTAGTTTCAAGGCATGAGATTCAGGGCAGTAGTTTCAGGGCATGAGATTCAGGGCATGAGTTTCTGGGTAGGAGATTCAGGGCTGGAGCTTCAGGGCATATGATTCAGGGCATGAGTTTCAGGGCAGGAGATTCGGGGCATGAGTTTCAGGGTAGGAGATTCAGGGCTGGAGCTTCAGGGCATATGATTCAGGGTATGAGATTCAGGGCAGTAGAACCAGGGCTGGAGATTCAGGGCATGAGATTCAGGGCTGAAGTTTCTGGGCAAAACTTTCAGGGGATGAGTTTCAGGGCATTAGTTTCAAGGCATGAGATTAAGGGCAGTAGTTTCAGGGCATGAGATTCAGGGCATGAGTTTCAGGGTAGGAGATTCAGGGCTGGAGCTTCAGGGCATATGTTTCAGGGCATGAGTTTCAGGGCAGGAGTTTCGGGGCAGAAGTTTCAGGGCATGTGATTCAGGACATTAGTTTAAGGGCAGGAGATTCAGGGCTGGAGTTTCAGGGCAGGAGATTCAGGGCATGAGATTCAGGGCATGAGTTTCAGGGCAGGTGTTTCAGTGCAGGAAATTCAGGGCATGTGATTCAGGGCATAAGTTTCAGGGGATGAGATTCAGGGCATGAGATTCAGGGCAGGAGATTCAGAACAGGAGATTCGGGACAGGAGTTTCAGGGCAGGAATTTCAGGGCATGAGATTCAGAGCCTGAGTTTCAGGGCAGGAGATTCAGGGCTGGAGATTCAGATTATGAGATTCAGGGCAGGAGATTCAGGGTATGAGATTTAGGGCAGTAGATTCAGGGCTGGAGAATCAGTGCATGAGATTCAGGGCTTCAGTTTCAGGGCTGGAGTTTCTGGGCAGTAGTTTCAGGGCATGAGATTCAGGGCATGACTTTCAGAGCAGGAGATTCAGGGCTGGAGTTTCAAGGCATATGATTCAATGCATGAGTTTCAGGGCAGGAGATTCGGGGCAGGGGTTTCAGGGCATGTGATTCGGGTGATTAGTTTAAGGGCAGGAGATTCAAGGCTGGAGTTTCAGGGCAGGAGATTCAGGGCAGGAGATTCAGGTCAGGAGATTCAGGGCATGAGATTCAGGGCATGAGTTTCAGGGCCTGAGTTTCAGGGCAGGAGATTCAGGTTATGAGATTCAGGGCTGGAGATTCAGGTCATGAGATTCAGGGCTTCAGTTTCAGGGCTGGAGTTTCTGGGCAAAACTTTCAGGGGATGAGTTTCAGGGCATTAGTTTCAAGGCATGAGATTCAGGGCAGTAGTTTCAGGGCATGAGATTCAGGGCATGAGTTTCTGGGTAGGAGATTCAGGGCTGGAGCTTCAGGGCATATGATTCAGGGCATGAGTTTCAGGGCAGGAGATTCGGGGCATGAGTTTCAGGGTAGCAGATTCAGGGCTGGAGCTTCAGGGCATATGATTCAGGGTATGAGATTCAGGGCAGTAGAACCAGGGCTGGAGATTCAGGGCATGAGATTCAGGGCTGAAGTTTCTGGGCAAAACTTTCAGGGGATGAGTTTCAGGGCATTAGTTTCAAGGCATGAGATTAAGGGCAGTAGTTTCAGGGCATGAGATTCAGGGCATGAGTTTCAGGGTAGGAGATTCAGGGCTGGAGCTTCAGGGCATATGTTTCAGGGCATGAGTTTCAGGGCAGGAGTTTCGGGGCAGAAGTTTCAGGGCATGTGATTCAGGACATTAGTTTAAGGGCAGGAGATTCAGGGCTGGAGTTTCAGGGCAGGAGATTCATGGCATGAGATTCAGCGCATGAGTTTCAGGGCAGGTGTTTCAGTGCAGGAAATTCAGGGCATGTGATTCAGGGCATAAGTTTCAGGGCATGAGATTCAGGGCATGAGATTCAGGGCAGGAGATTCAGAACAGGAGATTCGGGACAGGAGTTTCAGGGCAGGAATTTCAGGGCATGAGATTCAGAGCCTGAGTTTCAGGGCAGGAGATTCAGGGCAGGAGTTCAGAGCAGGAGATTCAGGACAGGAGTTTCAGGGCAGCAGATTCAGGGCAGGATTTTCAGTGCAGGAGTTTCATGGCATGTGATTCATGGCATTTTTTTCAGGGCAGGAGATTCAGGGCAGGAGATTCTGGTTATGAGATTCAGGGCTGGAGATTCATGGCATGAGATTCAGGGCTTCAGTTTCAGGTCTGGAGTTTCTGGGCAAAACTTTCGGGGGATGAGTTTTAGGGCATTAGTTTCAAGGCATGAGATTCAGGGCAGTAGTTTCAGGGCATGAGATTCACGGCTGTGGTTTCACGGCTTGAGATTCAGGGCAGGTGTTTCAGGGCATGAGGTTCAGGGCATGAGATTCAGAGCAGGAGATTCAGGACAGGAGTTTCAGGGCAGGAGTTTCAGGGCATGAGATTCAGGGCCTGAGTTTCAGGGCAGGAGATTCAGGACAGGAGATTCAGGTTATGAGATTCAGGGCAAGAGATTCAGGGTATGAGATTCAGGGCAGTAGATTCAGGGCTGGAGATTCAGGGCATGAGATTCTGGGCTTCAGTTTCAGGGCTGTAGTTTCTGGCAAAACTTTCAGGGGATGAGTTTCTGGCCTTAGTTTCAAGGCATGAGATTCAGGGCAGTATTTTCAGGGCATGTGATTCAGGGCATGAGTTTCAGGGTAGGAGATTCAGGGCTGGAGCTTCAGGGCATATGATTCAGGGCATGAGTTTCAGGGCAGGAGATTCGGGGCAGAAGTTTCAGGGCATGTGATTCAGGACATTAGTTTAAGGGCAGGAGATTGAGGGCTGGAAATTCAGATTATGAGATTCAGGCTGGAGATTCAGGGTATGAGATTTAGGGCAGTAGATTCAGGGCTGGAGAATCAGTGCATGGGATTCAGGGCTTCAGTTTCAGGGCTGGAGTTTCTGGGCAAAACTTTCAGGGGATGAGTTTCAGGGCATTAGTTTCAAAGCATGAGATTCAGGGCAGTAGTTTCAGGGCATGAGATTCAGGGCATGACTTTCAGAGCAGGAGATTCAGGGCTGGAGTTTCAGGGCATATGATTCAATGTATGAGTTTCAGGGCAGGAGATTCGGGGCAGGAGTTTCAGGGCATGTGATTCGGGGCATTAGTTTAAGGCAGGAGATTCAGGGCAGGAGATTCAGGTCAGGAGATTCAGGGCATGACATTCAGGGCATGTGTTTCAGGGCCTGAGTTTCAGGGCAGGAGATTCAGGTTATGAGATTCAGGGCAGGAGATTCAGGGTATGAGATTTAGGGCAGTAGATTCAGGGCTGGAGATTCAGGGCATGAGATTCAGGGCTTCAGTTTCAGGCCTGGAGTTTCTGGGCAAAGCTTTCAGGGGATGAGTTTCAGGGCATTAGTTTCAAGGCATGAGATTCAGGGAGTCGTTTCAGGGCATGATATACAGGACATGAGTTTCAGGGCAGGAGATTCAGGGCTGGAGTTTCAGGGCATATGATTCAGGGCAGGAGTTTCAGGGCATGTGATTCAGGACATTAGTTTAAGGGCAGGAGATTCAGGGCTGGAGTTTCAGGGCTGGAGATTCAGGGCATGAGATTCAGGGCAGGAGTTCAGAGCAGGAGATTCAGGAAGGAGTTTCAGGGCAGCAGATTCAGGGCAGGAGTTTCACTGCAGGAGTTTCATGGCATGTTATTCATGGCATTTTTTTCAGGGCAGGAGATTCAGGGCATGACTTTCAGAGCAGGAGATTCAGGGCTGGAGTTTCAGGGCATATGATTCAATGTATGAGTTTCAGGGCAGGAGATTCGGGGCAGGAGTTTCAGGGAATGAGTTTCAGGGCATTAGTTTAAGGCAGGAGATTCAGGGCTGGAGTTTCAGGGCAGGAGATTCAGGGCAGGAGATTCAGGTCAGGAGATTCAGGGCATAAGATTCAGGGCATGAGTTTCAGGGCCTGAGTTTCAGGGCAGGAGATTCAGGTTATGAGATTCAGGGCAGGAGATTCAGGGTATGAGATTTAGGGCAGTAGATTCAGGGCTGGAGATTCAGGGCATGTGATTCAGGGCTTCAGTTTCAGGCCTGGAGTTTCTGGGCAAAACTTTCAGGGGATGAGTTTCAGGGCATTAGTTTCAAGACATGAGATTCATGGAGTCGTTTCAGGGCATGAGATACAGGACATGAGTTTCAGGCCAGGAGATTCAGGGCTGGTGTTTCAGGGCATATGATTCAGGGCAGGAGTTTTAGGGCAGGATATTCGGGGCAGGAGTTTCAGGGCATGTGATTCAGGACATTACTTTAAGGGCAGGAAATTCAGGGCTGGAGTTCAGAGTAGGAGATTCAGGACAGGAGTTTCAGGGCAGCAGATTCAGAGCAGGAGATTCAGGACAGGAGTTTCAGGGCAGGAGTTTCAGGGCAGGAGATTCAGGGCCTGAGTTTCAGGGCAGGAGTTTCAGTGCAGGAGATTCTGGTTATGAGATTCAGGGCTGGAGATTCAGCGCATGAGATCAAGGGCATGAAATTCAGGGTATGAGTTTCAGGGCAGAAGATTCAGGGCAGGAGATTCAGGGCATGAGTTTCAGGTCTGGAGATTCAGGGCAGGAGTTTCAGGTCTGGAGATTCAGGGCAGGAGTTTCAGGGCTGGAGTTTCTGTGCATGTGATTCAAGGCATTAGTTTCAGGGCAGGAGATTCAGGGCAGGAGTTTCAGGGCATGAGATTCAGGGCCTGAGATCAAGATCATGAAATTCAGGGTATGAGTTTCAGGGCAGAAGATTCAGGGCAGGCGATTCAGGGCATGAGTTTCAGGTCTGGAGATTCAGGGCAGGAGTTTCAGGGCTGGAGTTTCTGTGCATGGTATTCAGTGCATTAGTTTCAGGGCAGGAGATTCAGGGCAGGAGTTTCAGGGCATGAGATTCAGGGCATGAGTTTCAGTTCAGGTCTTTTAGTGCAGGAGATTCAGGGCATGCGTGTCAGTGCAGGAGATTCAGTGTAGGAGTTTCAGGGCATGAGATTCAAGGCAGTGGTTTCAGGGCTTGAGATTCAGGGCAGGAGTTTCAGGGCATGAGATTCAGGGCATGAGATTCAGGGCAGGAGATTCAGGACAGGTGTTTCAGGGCAGGATTTTCAGGGCTTGAGTTTCGGGGCATGAGATTCAGGGCATGCTTTTCAAGTCAGGAGATTCAGCGCAAGGGTTTCACGGCATGAGATTCAGGCAATAAGTTTCAGGGCAGGAATTTCAGGGCAGGAGATTCAGGGCATGAGTTTCAGGGCAGGGGTTTCAGTGCAGGAGTTTCAGGGTATGAGATTCAGGGCATGAGTTTCAGGGCAGGAGATTCAGGGCAGCATTTTTAGGGCAGGAGATTCAGGGCAGCGGTTTCAAGGTATGAGATTCAGGGCATGAGATTCAGGACATGAGTTTCAGGGCAGGAGATTCAGGGCAGGAGTTTCAGGGCATGAGATTCAGGGCATGAGTTTCAGGGCAGGTGTTTCAGTGCAGCAGATTCAGGGTAGGAGTTTCAGGGCATGAGATTCAGGGAAAGAGCTTCAGGGCAGGAGATTCAGGGCAGGTGATTCAGTGCAGGAGTTTCAGAGCATGAGATTCTGGGCATGAGTTCCAGGTCAGGAGATTCAGGGCTGGAGTTTCAGGGCATGTGATTCAGGGCATGAGTTTCAGGGCAGGAGATTCAGGACAGGAGTTTCAGGGCATGAGGTTCAGGGCAGTTGTTTCACGGCTTGAGATTCAGGGCAGGTGTTTCAGGGCATGAGATTCAGAGCAGGAGATTCAGGACAGGAGTTTCAGGGCAGGAGTTTCAGGGCATGAGATTCAGGGCCTGAGTTTCAGGGCAGGAGATTCAGGACAGGAGATTCAGGTTATGAGATTCAGGGCAAGAGATTCAGGGTATGAGATTCAGGGCAGTAGATTCAGGGCTGGAGATTCAGGGCATGAGATTCTGGGCTTCAGTTTCAGGGCTGTAGTTTCTGGCAAAACTTTCAGGGGATGAGTTTCTGGCCTTAGTTTCAAGGCATGAGATTCAGGGCAGTATTTTCAGGGCATGTGATTCAGGGCATGAGTTTCAGGGTAGGAGATTCAGGGCTGGAGCTTCAGGGCATATGATTCAGGGCATGAGTTTCAGGGCAGGAGATTCGGGGCAGAAGTTTCAGGGCATGTGATTCAGGACATTAGTTTAAGGGCAGGAGATTGAGGGCTGGAAATTCAGATTATGAGATTCAGGCTGGAGATTCAGGGTATGAGATTTAGGGCAGTAGATTCAGGGCTGGAGAATCAGTGCATGGGATTCAGGGCTTCAGTTTCAGGGCTGGAGTTTCTGGGCAAAACTTTCAGGGGATGAGTTTCAGGGCATTAGTTTCAAAGCATGAGATTCAGGGCAGTAGTTTCAGGGCATGAGATTCAGGGCATGACTTTCAGAGCAGGAGATTCAGGGCTGGAGTTTCAGGGCATATGATTCAATGAATGAGTTTCAGGGCAGGAGATTCGGGGCAGGAGTTTCAGGGCATGTGATTCGGGGCATTAGTTTAAGGCAGGAGATTCAGGGCAGGAGATTCAGGTCAGGAGATTCAGGGCATGACATTCAGGGCATGTGTTTCAGGGCCTGAGTTTCAGGGCAGGAGATTCAGGTTATGAGATTCAGGGCAGGAGATTCAGGGTATGAGATTTAGGGCAGTAGATTCAGGGCTGGAGATTCAGGGCATGAGATTCAGGGCTTCAGTTTCAGGCCTGGAGTTTCTGGGCAAAGCTTTCAGGGGATGAGTTTCAGGGCATTAGTTTCAAGGCATGAGATTCAGGGAGTCGTTTCAGGGCATGATATACAGGACATGAGTTTCAGGGCAGGAGATTCAGGGCTGGAGTTTCAGGGCATATGATTCAGGGCAGGAGTTTCAGGGCATGTGATTCAGGACATTAGTTTAAGGGCAGGAGATTCAGGGCTGGAGTTTCAGGGCTGGAGATTCAGGGCATGAGATTCAGGGCAGGAGTTCAGAGCAGGAGATTCAGGAAGGAGTTTCAGGGCAGCAGATTCAGGGCAGGAGTTTCACTGCAGGAGTTTCATGGCATGTTATTCATGGCATTTTTTTCAGGGCAGGAGATTCAGGGCATGACTTTCAGAGCAGGAGATTCAGGGCTGGAGTTTCAGGGCATATGATTCAATGTATGAGTTTCAGGGCAGGAGATTCGGGGCAGGAGTTTCAGGGAATGAGTTTCAGGGCATTAGTTTAAGGCAGGAGATTCAGGGCTGGAGTTTCAGGGCAGGAGATTCAGGGCAGGAGATTCAGGTCAGGAGATTCAGGGCATAAGATTCAGGGCATGAGTTTCAGGGCCTGAGTTTCAGGGCAGGAGATTCAGGTTATGAGATTCAGGGCAGGAGATTCAGGGTATGAGATTTAGGGCAGTAGATTCAGGGCTGGAGATTCAGGGCATGTGATTCAGGGCTTCAGTTTCAGGCCTGGAGTTTCTGGGCAAAACTTTCAGGGGATGAGTTTCAGGGCATTAGTTTCAAGACATGAGATTCATGGAGTCGTTTCAGGGCATGAGATACAGGACATGAGTTTCAGGCCAGGAGATTCAGGGCTGGTGTTTCAGGGCATATGATTCAGGGCAGGAGTTTTAGGGCAGGATATTCGGGGCAGGAGTTTCAGGGCATGTGATTCAGGACATTACTTTAAGGGCAGGAAATTCAGGGCTGGAGTTCAGAGTAGGAGATTCAGGACAGGAGTTTCAGGGCAGCAGATTCAGAGCAGGAGATTCAGGACAGGAGTTTCAGGGCAGGAGTTTCAGGGCAGGAGATTCAGGGCCTGAGTTTCAGGGCAGGAGTTTCAGTGCAGGAGATTCTGGTTATGAGATTCAGGGCTGGAGATTCAGCGCATGAGATCAAGGGCATGAAATTCAGGGTATGAGTTTCAGGGCAGAAGATTCAGGGCAGGAGATTCAGGGCATGAGTTTCAGGTCTGGAGATTCAGGGCAGGAGTTTCAGGTCTGGAGATTCAGGGCAGGAGTTTCAGGGCTGGAGTTTCTGTGCATGTGATTCAAGGCATTAGTTTCAGGGCAGGAGATTCAGGGCAGGAGTTTCAGGGCATGAGATTCAGGGCCTGAGATCAAGGGCATGAAATTCAGGGTATGAGTTTCAGGGCAGAAGATTCAGGGCAGGCGATTCAGGGCATGAGTTTCAGGTCTGGAGATTCAGGGCAGGAGTTTCAGGGCTGGAGTTTCTGTGCATGGTATTCAGTGCATTAGTTTCAGGGCAGGAGATTCAGGGCAGGAGTTTCAGGGCATGAGATTCAGGGCATGAGTTTCAGTTCAGGTCTTTTAGTGCAGGAGATTCAGGGCATGCGTGTCAGTGCAGGAGATTCAGTGTAGGAGTTTCAGGGCATGAGATTCAAGGCAGTGGTTTCAGGGCTTGAGATTCAGGGCAGGAGTTTCAGGGCATGAGATTCAGGGCATGAGATTCAGGGCAGGAGATTCAGGACAGGTGTTTCAGGGCAGGATTTTCAGGGCTTGAGTTTCGGGGCATGAGATTCAGGGCATGCTTTTCAAGTCAGGAGATTCAGCGCAAGGGTTTCACGGCATGAGATTCAGGCAATAAGTTTCAGGGCAGGAATTTCAGGGCAGGAGATTCAGGGCATGAGTTTCAGGGCAGGGGTTTCAGTGCAGGAGTTTCAGGGTATGAGATTCAGGGCATGAGTTTCAGGGCAGGAGATTCAGGGCAGCATTTTTAGGGCAGGAGATTCAGGGCAGCGGTTTCAAGGTATGAGATTCAGGGCATGAGATTCAGGACATGAGTTTCAGGGCAGGAGATTCAGGGCAGGAGTTTCAGGGCATGAGATTCAGGGCATGAGTTTCAGGGCAGGTGTTTCAGTGCAGCAGATTCAGGGTAGGAGTTTCAGGGCATGAGATTCAGGGAAAGAGCTTCAGGGCAGGAGATTCAGGGCAGGTGATTCAGTGCAGGAGTTTCAGAGCATGAGATTCTGGGCATGAGTTCCAGGTCAGGAGATTCAGGGCTGGAGTTTCAGGGCATGTGATTCAGGGCATGAGTTTCAGGGCAGGAGATTCAGGACAGGAGTTTCAGTGCAGGAGTTTCAGGGCATGTGATTCATGGCATTTTTTTCAGGGCAGGAGATTCAGGGCAGGAGTTTCAGGACATGAGATTCAGAGCATGAGTTTCAGGGCAGGAGATTCAGGACAGGAGTTTCAGGGCATGAGGTTCAGGGCAGTTGTTTCACGGCTTGAGATTCAGGGCAGGTGTTTCAGGGCATGAGATTCAGAACAGGAGATTCAGGACAGGAGTTTCAGGGCAGGAATTTCAGGGCATGAGATTCAGAGCCTGAGTTTCAGGGCAGGAGATTCAGGGCTGGAGATTCAGATTATGAGATTCAGGGCAGGAGATTCAGGGTATGAGATTTAGGGCAGTAGATTCAGGGCTGGAGAATCAGTGCATGAGATTCAGGGCTTCAGTTTCAGGGCTGGAGTTTCTGGGCAAAACTTTCAGGGGATGAGTTTCAGGGCTTTAGTTTCCAGGCATGAGATTCAGGGCAGTAGTTTCAGGGCATGAGATTCAGGGCATGACTTTCAGAGCAGGAGATTCAGGGCTGGAGTTTCAGGGCATATGATTCAATGCATGAGTTTCAGGGCAGGAGATTCGGGGCAGGAGTTTCAGGGCATGTGATTCGGGGCATTAGTTTAAGGGCAGGAGATTCACGGCTGGAGTTTCAGGGCAGGAGATTCAGGGCAGGAGATTCAGGTCAGGAGATTCAGGGCATGAGATTCAGGGCATCAGTTTCAGGGCTTGAGTTTCAGGGCAGGAGATTCAGGTTATGCGATTCAGGGCAGGAGATTCAGGATATGAGATTTAGGGCAGTCGATTCAGGGCTGGAGATTCAGGGCATGAGATTCAGGGCTTCAGTTACAGGGCTGGAGTTTCTGGGCAAAACATTCAGGGGATGAGTTTCAGGGCATTAGATTCAAGGCATGAGATTCAGGGCAGTCGTTTCAGGGCATGAGATACAGGGCATGAGTTTCAGGGCAGGAGATTCAGGGCTGGAGTTTCAGGGCATATGATTCAGGGCATGATTTTCAGGGCAGGATATTAGGGGCAGGAGTTTCAGGGCATGTGATTCCGGACATTACTTTAAGGGCAGAATTTCAGGGCTGGATTTTCAGGGCTGGAGATTCAGGACATGAGATTCAGGGCATGAGTTTCAGGGCAGGAGATTCAGTGCAGGAAATTCAGGGCATGTGATTCAGGGCATAAGTTTCAGGGCATGAGATTCAGGGCAGGAGATTCAGAACAGGAGATTCGGGACAGGAGTTTCAGGGCAGGAATTTCAGGGCATGAGATTCAGAGCCTGAGTTTCAGGGCAGGAGATTCAGGGCTGGAGATTCAGATTATGAGATTCAGGGCAGGAGATTCAGGGTATGAGATTTAGAGCAGTAGATTCAGGGCTGGAGAATCAGTTCATGAGATTCAGGGCTTCAGTTTCAGGGCTGGAGTTTCTGGGCAGTAGTTTCAGGGCATGAGATTCAGGGCATGACTTTCAGAGCAGGAGATTCAGGGCTGGAGTTTCAAGGCATATGATTCAATGCATGAGTTTCAGGGCAGGAGATTCGGGGCAGGGGTTTCAGGGCATGTGATTCGGGTGATTAGTTTAAGGGCAGGAGATTCAAGGCTGGAGTTTCAGGGCAGGAGATTCAGGGCAGGAGATTCAGGTCAGGAGATTCAGGGCATGAGATTCAGGGCATGAGTTTCAGGGCCTGAGTTTCAGGGCAGGAGATTCAGGTTATGAGATTCAGGGTATGAGATTTAGGGCAGTAGATTCAGGGCTGGAGATTCAGGTCATGAGATTCAGGGCTTCAGTTTCAGGGCTGGAGTTTCTGGGCAAAACTTTCAGGGGATGAGTTTCAGGGCATTAGCTTCAAGGCATGAGATTCAGGGCAGTCGTTTCAGGGCATGAGATACAGGGCATGAGTTTCAGGGCAGGAGATTCAGGGCTGGAGTTTCAGGGCATATGATTCAGGGCATGATTTTCAGGGCAGGATATTCGGGGCAGGAGTTTCAGGGCATGTGATTCAGGACATTACTTTAAGGGCAGGTGATTCAGGGCTGGAGTTTCATGGCTGGAGATTCAGGGCATGAGATTCAGGGCAGGAGTTCAGAGCAGGAGATTCAGGGCAGCAGATTCAGAGCAGGAGATTCAGGACAGGAGTTTCAGGGCAGGAGTTTCAGGGCAGGAGATTCAGGGCCTGAGTTTCAGGGCAGGAGTTTCAGTGCAGGAGATTCTGGTTATGAGATTCAGGGCTGGAGATTCAGCGCATGAGATCAAGGGCATGAAATTCAGGGTATGAGTTTCAGGGCAGAAGATTCAGGGCAGGAGATTCAGGGCATGAGTTTCAGGTCTGGAGATTCAGGGCAGGAGTTTCAGGTCTGGAGATTCAGGGCAGGAGTTTCAGGGCTGGAGTTTCTGTGCATGTGATTCAAGGCATTAGTTTCAGGGCAGGAGATTCAGGGCAGGAGTTTCAGGGCATGAGATTCAGGGCCTGAGATCAAGGGCATGAAATTCAGGGTATGAGTTTCAGGGCAGAAGATTCAGGGCAGGCGATTCAGGGCATGAGTTTCAGGTCTGGAGATTCAGGGCACGAGTTTCAGGGCTGGAGTTTCTGTGCATGGTATTCAGTGCATTAGTTTCAGGGCAGGAGATTCAGGGCAGGAGTTTCAGGGCATGAGATTCAGGGCATGAGTTTCAGTTCAGGTCTTTTAGTGCAGGAGATTCAGGGCATGCGTGTCAGTGCAGGAGATTCAGTGTAGGAGTTTCAGGGCATGAGATTCAAGGCAGTGGTTTCAGGGCTTGAGATTCAGGGCAGGAGTTTCAGGGCATGAGATTCAGGGCATGAGATTCAGGGCAGGAGATTCAGGACAGGTGTTTCAGGGCAGGATTTTCAGGGCTTGAGTTTCGGGGCATGAGATTCAGGGCATGCTTTTCAAGTCAGGAGATTCAGCGCAAGGGTTTCACGGCATGAGATTCAGGCAATAAGTTTCAGGGCAGGAATTTCAGGGCAGGAGATTCAGGGCATGAGTTTCAGGGCAGGGGTTTCAGTGCAGGAGTTTCAGGGTATGAGATTCAGGGCATGAGTTTCAGGGCAGGAGATTCAGGGCAGCATTTTTAGGGCAGGAGATTCAGGGCACCGGTTTCAAGGTATGAGATTCAGGGCAGGAGATTCAGGGCAGGAGTTTCAGGACATGAGATTCAGAGCATGAGTTTCAGGGCAGGAGATTCAGGACAGGAGTTTGAGGGCATGAGGTTCAGGGCAGTTGTTTCACGGCTTGAGATTCAGGGCAGGTGTTTCAGGGCATGAGATTCAGAACAGGAGATTCAGGACAGGAGTTTCAGGGCAGGAATTTCAGGGCATGAGATTCAGAGCCTGAGTTTCAGGGCAGGAGATTCAGGGCTGGAGATTCAGATTATGAGATTCAGGGCAGGAGATTCAGGGTATGAGATTTAGGGCAGTAGATTCAGGGCTGGAGAATCAGTGCATGAGATTCAGGGCTTCAGTTTCAGGGCTGGAGTTTCTGGGCAAAACTTTCAGGGGATGAGTTTCAGGGCTTTAGTTTCCAGGCATGAGATTCAGGGCAGTAGTTTCAGGGCATGAGATTCAGGGCATGACTTTCAGAGCAGGAGATTCAGGGCTGGAGTTTCAGGGCATATGATTCAATGCATGAGTTTCAGGGCAGGAGATTCGGGGCAGGAGTTTCAGGGCATGTGATTCGGGGCATTAGTTTAAGGGCAGGAGATTCACGGCTGGAGTTTCAGGGCAGGAGATTCAGGGCAGGAGATTCAGGTCAGGAGATTCAGGGCATGAGATTCAGGGCATCAGTTTCAGGGCTTGAGTTTCAGGGCAGGAGATTCAGGTTATGCGATTCAGGGCAGGAGATTCAGGATATGAGATTTAGGGCAGTCGATTCAGGGCTGGAGATTCAGGGCATGAGATTCAGGGCTTCAGTTACAGGGCTGGAGTTTCTGGGCAAAACATTCAGGGGATGAGTTTCAGGGCATTAGATTCAAGGCATGAGATTCAGGGCAGTCGTTTCAGGGCATGAGATACAGGGCATGAGTTTCAGGGCAGGAGATTCAGGGCTGGAGTTTCAGGGCATATGATTCAGGGCATGATTTTCAGGGCAGGATATTAGGGGCAGGAGTTTCAGGGCATGTGATTCCGGACATTACTTTAAGGGCAGAATTTCAGGGCTGGATTTTCAGGGCTGGAGATTCAGGACATGAGATTCAGGGCATGAGTTTCAGGGCAGGAGATTCAGTGCAGGAAATTCAGGGCATGTGATTCAGGGCATAAGTTTCAGGGCATGAGATTCAGGGCAGGAGATTCAGAACAGGAGATTCGGGACAGGAGTTTCAGGGCAGGAATTTCAGGGCATGAGATTCAGAGCCTGAGTTTCAGGGCAGGAGATTCAGGGCTGGAGATTCAGATTATGAGATTCAGGGCAGGAGATTCAGGGTATGAGATTTAGAGCAGTAGATTCAGGGCTGGAGAATCAGTTCATGAGATTCAGGGCTTCAGTTTCAGGGCTGGAGTTTCTGGGCAGTAGTTTCAGGGCATGAGATTCAGGGCATGACTTTCAGAGCAGGAGATTCAGGGCTGGAGTTTCAAGGCATATGATTCAATGCATGAGTTTCAGGGCAGGAGATTCGGGGCAGGGGTTTCAGGGCATGTGATTCGGGTGATTAGTTTAAGGGCAGGAGATTCAAGGCTGGAGTTTCAGGGCAGGAGATTCAGGGCAGGAGATTCAGGTCAGGAGATTCAGGGCATGAGATTCAGGGCATGAGTTTCAGGGCCTGAGTTTCAGGGCAGGAGATTCAGGTTATGAGATTCAGGGTATGAGATTTAGGGCAGTAGATTCAGGGCTGGAGATTCAGGTCATGAGATTCAGGGCTTCAGTTTCAGGGCTGGAGTTTCTGGGCAAAACTTTCAGGGGATGAGTTTCAGGGCATTAGCTTCAAGGCATGAGATTCAGGGCAGTCGTTTCAGGGCATGAGATACAGGGCATGAGTTTCAGGGCAGGAGATTCAGGGCTGGAGTTTCAGGGCATATGATTCAGGGCATGATTTTCAGGGCAGGATATTCGGGGCAGGAGTTTCAGGGCATGTGATTCAGGACATTACTTTAAGGGCAGGTGATTCAGGGCTGGAGTTTCATGGCTGGAGATTCAGGGCATGAGATTCAGGGCAGGAGTTCAGAGCAGGAGATTCAGGGCAGCAGATTCAGAGCAGGAGATTCAGGACAGGAGTTTCAGGGCAGGAGTTTCAGGGCAGGAGATTCAGGGCCTGAGTTTCAGGGCAGGAGTTTCAGTGCAGGAGATTCTGGTTATGAGATTCAGGGCTGGAGATTCAGCGCATGAGATCAAGGGCATGAAATTCAGGGTATGAGTTTCAGGGCAGAAGATTCAGGGCAGGAGATTCAGGGCATGAGTTTCAGGTCTGGAGATTCAGGGCAGGAGTTTCAGGTCTGGAGATTCAGGGCAGGAGTTTCAGGGCTGGAGTTTCTGTGCATGTGATTCAAGGCATTAGTTTCAGGGCAGGAGATTCAGGGCAGGAGTTTCAGGGCATGAGATTCAGGGCCTGAGATCAAGGGCATGAAATTCAGGGTATGAGTTTCAGGGCAGAAGATTCAGGGCAGGCGATTCAGGGCATGAGTTTCAGGTCTGGAGATTCAGGGCAGGAGTTTCAGGGCTGGAGTTTCTGTGCATGGTATTCAGTGCATTAGTTTCAGGGCAGGAGATTCAGGGCAGGAGTTTCAGGGCATGAGATTCAGGGCATGAGTTTCAGTTCAGGTCTTTTACTGCAGGAGATTCAGGGCATGCGTGTCAGTGCAGGAGATTCAGTGTAGGAGTTTCAGGGCATGAGATTCAAGGCAGTGGTTTCAGGGCTTGAGATTCAGGGCAGGAGTTTCAGGGCATGAGATTCAGGGCATGAGATTCAGGGCAGGAGATTCAGGACAGGTGTTTCAGGGCAGGATTTTCAGGGCTTGAGTTTCGGGGCATGAGATTCAGGGCATGCTTTTCAAGTCAGGAGATTCAGCGCAAGGGTTTCACGGCATGAGATTCAGGCAATAAGTTTCAGGGCAGGAATTTCAGGGCAGGAGATTCAGGGCATGAGTTTCAGGGCAGGGGTTTCAGTGCAGGAGTTTCAGGGTATGAGATTCAGGGCATGAGTTTCAGGGCAGGAGATTCAGGGCAGCATTTTTAGGGCAGGAGATTCAGGGCAGCGGTTTCAAGGTATGAGATTCAGGGCATGAGATTCAGGACATGAGTTTCAGGGCAGGAGATTCAGGGCAGGAGTTTCAGGGCATGAGATTCAGGGCATGAGTTTCAGGGCAGGTGTTTCAGTGCAGCAGATTCAGGGTAGGAGTTTCAGGGCATGAGATTCAGGGAAAGAGCTTCAGGGCAGGAGATTCAGGGCAGGTGATTCAGTGCAGGAGTTTCAGAGCATGAGATTCTGGGCATGAGTTCCAGGTCAGGAGATTCAGGGCTGGAGTTTCAGGGCATGTGATTCAGGGCATGAGTTTCAGGGCAGGAGATTCAGGACAGGAGTTTCAGTGCAGGAGTTTCAGGGCATGTGATTCATGGCATTTTTTTCAGGGCAGGAGATTCAGGGCAGGAGTTTCAGGACATGAGATTCAGAGCATGAGTTTCAGGGCAGGAGATTCAGGACAGGAGTTTCAGGGCATGAGGTTCAGGGCAGTTGTTTCACGGCTTGAGATTCAGGGCAGGTGTTTCAGGGCATGAGATTCAGAACAGGAGATTCAGGACAGGAGTTTCAGGGCAGGAATTTCAGGGCATGAGATTCAGAGCCTGAGTTTCAGGGCAGGAGATTCAGGGCTGGAGATTCAGATTATGAGATTCAGGGCAGGAGATTCAGGGTATGAGATTTAGGGCAGTAGATTCAGGGCTGGAGAATCAGTGCATGAGATTCAGGGCTTCAGTTTCAGGGCTGGAGTTTCTGGGCAAAACTTTCAGGGGATGAGTTTCAGGGCTTTAGTTTCCAGGCATGAGATTCAGGGCAGTAGTTTCAGGGCATGAGATTCAGGGCATGACTTTCAGAGCAGGAGATTCAGGGCTGGAGTTTCAGGGCATTTCATTCAATGCATGAGTTTCAGGGCAGGAGATTCGGGGCAGGAGTTTCAGGGCATGTGATTCGGGGCATTAGTTTAAGGGCAGGAGATTCACGGCTGGAGTTTCAGGGCAGGAGATTCAGGGCAGGAGATTCAGGTCAGGAGATTCAGGGCATGAGATTCAGGGCATCAGTTTCAGGGCTTGAGTTTCAGGGCAGGAGATTCAGGTTATGCGATTCAGGGCAGGAGATTCAGGATATGAGATTTAGGGCAGTCGATTCAGGGCTGGAGATTCAGGGCATGAGATTCAGGGCTTCAGTTACAGGGCTGGAGTTTCTGGGCAAAACATTCAGGGGATGAGTTTCAGGGCATTAGATTCAAGGCATGAGATTCAGGGCAGTCGTTTCAGGGCATGAGATACAGGGCATGAGTTTCAGGGCAGGAGATTCAGGGCTGGAGTTTCAGGGCATATGATTCAGGGCATGATTTTCAGGGCAGGATATTAGGGGCAGGAGTTTCAGGGCATGTGATTCCGGACATTACTTTAAGGGCAGAATTTCAGGGCTGGATTTTCAGGGCTGGAGATTCAGGACATGAGATTCAGGGCATGAGTTTCAGGGCAGGAGATTCAGTGCAGGAAATTCAGGGCATGTGATTCAGGGCATAAGTTTCAGGGCATGAGATTCAGGGCATGAGATTCAGGGCAGGAGATTCAGAACAGGAGATTCGGGACAGGAGTTTCAGGGCAGGAATTTCAGGGCATGAGATTCAGAGCCTGAGTTTCAGGGCAGGAGATTCAGGGCTGGAGATTCAGATTATGAGATTCAGGGCAGGAGATTCAGGGTATGAGACTTAGAGCAGTAGATTCAGGGCTGGAGAATCAGTTCATGAGATTCAGGGCTTCAGTTTCAGGGCTGGAGTTTCTGGGCAGTAGTTTCAGGGCATGAGATTCAGGGCATGACTTTCAGAGCAGGAGATTCAGGGCTGGAGTTTCAAGGCATATGATTCAATGCATGAGTTTCAGGGCAGGAGATTCGGGGCAGGGGTTTCAGGGCATGTGATTCGGGTGATTAGTTTAAGGGCAGGAGATTCAAGGCTGGAGTTTCAGGGCAGGAGATTCAGGGCAGGAGATTCAGGTCAGGAGATTCAGGGCATGAGATTCAGGGCATGAGTTTCAGGGCCTGAGTTTCAGGGCAGGAGATTCAGGTTATGAGATTCAGGGTATGAGATTTAGGGCAGTAGATTCAGGGCTGGAGATTCAGGTCATGAGATTCAGGGCTTCAGTTTCAGGGCTGGAGTTTCTGGGCAAAACTTTCAGGGGATGAGTTTCAGGGCATTAGCTTCAAGGCATGAGATTCAGGGCAGTCGATTCAGGGCATGAGATACAGGGCATGAGTTTCAGGGCAGGAGATTCAGGGCTGGAGTTTCAGGGCATATGATTCAGGGCATGATTTTCAGGGCAGGATATTCGGGGCAGGAGTTTCAGGGCATGTGATTCAGGACATTACTTTAAGGGCAGGTGATTCAGGGCTGGAGTTTCATGGCTGGAGATTCAGGGCATGAGATTCAGGGCAGGAGTTCAGAGCAGGAGATTCAGGACAGGAGTTTCAGGGCAGCAGATTCAGGGCAGGATTTTCAGTGCAGGAGTTTCATGGCATGTGATTCATGGCATTTTTTTCAGGGCAGGAGATTCAGGGCAGGAGATTCTGGTTATGAGATTCAGGGCTGGAGATTCATGGCATGAGATTCAGGGCTTCAGTTTCAGGTCTGGAGTTTCTGGGCAAAACTTTCGGGGGATGAGTTTTAGGGCATTAGTTTCAAGGCATGAGATTCAGGGCAGTAGTTTCAGGGCATGAGATTCACGGCTGTGGTTTCACGGCTTGAGATTCAGGGCCGGTGTTTCAGGGCATGAGGTTCAGGGCATGAGATTCAGAGCAGGAGATTCAGGACAGGAGTTTCAGGGCAGGAGTTTCAGGGCATGAGATTCAGGGCCTGAGTTTCAGGGCAGGAGATTCAGGACAGGAGATTCAGGTTATGAGATTCAGGGCAAGAGATTCAGGGTATGAGATTCAGGGCAGTAGATTCAGGGCTGGAGATTCAGGGCATGAGATTCTGGGCTTCAGTTTCAGGGCTGTAGTTTCTGGGCAAAACTTTCAGGGGATGAGTTTCTGGCCTTAGTTTCAAGGCATGAGATTCAGGGCAGTATTTTCAGGGCATGAGATTCAGGGCATGACTTTCAGAGCAGGAGATTCAGGGCTGGAGTTTCAGGGCATATGATTCAATGTATGAGTTTCAGGGCAGGAGATTCGGGGCAGGAGTTTCAGGGCATGTGATTCGGGGCATTAGTTTAAGGCAGGAGATTCAGGGCAGGAGATTCAGGTCAGGAGATTCAGGGCATGAGATTCAGGGCATGTGTTTCAGGGCCTGAGTTTCAGGGCAGGAGATTCAGGTTATGAGATTCAGGGCAGGAGATTCAGGTTATGAGATTTAGGGCAGTAGATTCAGGGCTGGAGATTCAGGGCATGAGATTCAGGGCTTCAGTTTCAGGCCTGGAGTTTCTGGGCAAAGCTTTCAGGGGATGAGTTTCAGGGCATTAGTTTCAAGGCATGAGATTCAGGGAATCGTTTCAGGGCATGATATACAGGACATGAGTTTCAGGGCAGGAGATTCAGGGCTGGAGTTTCAGGGCATATGATTCAGGGCAGGAGTTTCAGGGCATGTGATTCAGGACATTAGTTTAAGGGCAGGAGATTCAGGGCTGGAGTTTCAGGGCTGGAGATTCAGGGCATGAGATTCAGGGCAGGAGTTCAGAGCAGGAGATTCAGGAAGGAGTTTCAGGGCAGCAGATTCAGGGCAGGAGTTTCACTGCAGGAGTTTCATGGCATGTTATTCATGGCATTTTTTTCAGGGCAGGAGATTCAGGGCATGACTTTCAGAGCAGGAGATTCAGGGCTGGAGTTTCAGGGCATATGATTCAATGTATGAGTTTCAGGGCAGGAGATTCAGGGCAGGAGTTTCAGGGAATGAGTTTCAGGGCATTAGTTTAAGGCAGGAGATTCAGGGCTGGAGTTTCAGGGCAGGAGATTCAGGGCAGGAGATTCAGGTCAGGAGATTCAGGGCATAAGATTCAGGGCATGAGTTTCAGGGCCTGAGTTTCAGGGCAGGAGATTCAGGTTATGAGATTCAGGGCAGGAGATTCAGGGTATGAGATTTAGGGCAGTAGATTCAGGGCTGGAGATTCAGGGCATGTGATTCAGGGCTTCAGTTTCAGGCCTGGAGTTTCTGGGCAAAACTTTCAGGGGATGAGTTTCAGGGCATTAGTTTCAAGACATGAGATTCATGGAGTCGTTTCAGGGCATGAGATACAGGACATGAGTTTCAGGCCAGGAGATTCAGGGCTGGTGTTTCAGGGCATATGATTCAGGGCAGGAGTTTTAGGGCAGGAGATTCAGGGCTGGAGTTTCAGGGCATATGATTCAGGGCAGGAGTTTCAGGGCATGTGATTCAGGACATTACTTTAAGGGCAGGAAATTCAGGGCTGGAGTTCAGAGTAGGAGATTCAGGACAGGAGTTTCAGGGCAGCAGATTCAGAGCAGGAGATTCAGGACAGGAGTTTCAGGGCAGGAGTTTCAGGGCAGGAGATTCAGGGCCTGAGTTTCAGGGCAGGAGTTTCAGTGCAGGAGATTCTGGTTATGAGATTCAGGGCTGGAGATTCAGCGCATGAGATCAAGGGCATGAAATTCAGGGTATGAGTTTCAGGGCAGAAGATTCAGGGCAGGAGATTCAGGGCATGAGTTTCAGGTCTGGAGATTCAGGGCAGGAGTTTCAGGTCTGGAGATTCAGGGGAGGAGTTTCAGGGCTGGAGTTTCTGTGCATGTGATTCAAGGCATTAGTTTCAGGGCAGGAGATTCAGGGCAGGAGTTTCAGGGCATGAGATTCAGGGCCTGAGATCAAGGGCATGAAATTCAGGGTATGAGTTTCAGGGCAGAAGATTCAGGGCAGGCGATTCAGGGCATGAGTTTCAGGTCTGGAGATTCAGGGCAGGAGTTTCAGGGCTGGAGTTTCTGTGCATGGTATTCAGTGCATTAGTTTCAGGGCAGGAGATTCAGGGCAGGAGTTTCAGGGCATGAGATTCAGGGCATGAGTTTCAGTTCAGGTCTTTTACTGCAGGAGATTCAGGGCATGCGTGTCAGTGCAGGAGATTCAGTGTAGGAGTTTCAGGGCATGAGATTCAAGGCAGTGGTTTCAGGGCTTGAGATTCAGGGCAGGAGTTTCAGGGCATGAGATTCAGGGCATGAGATTCAGGGCAGGAGATTCAGGACAGGTGTTTCAGGGCAGGATTTTCAGGGCTTGAGTTTCGGGGCATGAGATTCAGGGCATGCTTTTCAAGTCAGGAGATTCAGCGCAAGGGTTTCACGGCATGAGATTCAGGCAATAAGTTTCAGGGCAGGAATTTCAGGGCAGGAGATTCAGGGCATGAGTTTCAGGGCAGGGGTTTCAGTGCAGGAGTTTCAGGGTATGAGATTCAGGGCATGAGTTTCAGGGCAGGAGATTCAGGGCAGCATTTTTAGGGCAGGAGATTCAGGGCAGCAGTTTCAAGGTATGAGATTCAGGGCATGAGATTCAGGACATGAGTTTCAGGGCAGGAGATTCAGGGCAGGAGTTTCAGGGCATGAGATTCAGGGCATGAGTTTCAGGGCAGGTGTTTCAGTGCAGCAGATTCAGGGTAGGAGTTTCAGGGCATGAGATTCAGGGAAAGAGCTTCAGGGCAGGAGATTCAGGGCAGGTGATTCAGTGCAGGAGTTTCAGAGCATGAGATTCTGGGCAGGAGTTCCAGGTCAGGAGATTCAGGGCTGGAGTTTCAGGGCATGTGATTCAGGGCATGAGTTTCAGGGCAGGAGATTCAGGACAGGAGTTTCAGTGCAGGAGTTTCAGGGCATGTGATTCATGGCATTTTTTTCAGGGCAGGAGATTCAGGGCAGGAGTTTCAGGACATGAGATTCAGAGCATGAGTTTCAGGGCAGGAGATTCAGGACAGGAGTTTGAGGGCATGAGGTTCAGGGCAGTTGTTTCACGGCTTGAGATTCAGGGCAGGTGTTTCAGGGCATGAGATTCAGAACAGGAGATTCAGGACAGGAGTTTCAGGGCAGGAATTTCAGGGCATGAGATTCAGAGCCTGAGTTTCAGGGCAGGAGATTCAGGGCTGGAGATTCAGATTATGAGATTCAGGGCAGGAGATTCAGGGTATGAGATTTAGGGCAGTAGATTCAGGGCTGGAGAATCAGTGCATGAGATTCAGGGCTTCAGTTTCAGGGCTGGAGTTTCTGGGCAAAACTTTCAGGGGATGAGTTTCAGGGCATTAGTTTCCAGGCATGAGATTCAGGGCAGTAGTTTCAGGGCATGAGATTCAGGGCATGACTTTCAGAGCAGGAGATTCAGGGCTGGAGTTTCAGGGCATATGATTCAATGCATGAGTTTCAGGGCAGGAGATTCGGGGCAGGAGTTTCAGGGCATGTGATTCGGGGCATTAGTTTAAGGGCAGGAGATTCACGGCTGGAGTTTCAGGGCAGGAGATTCAGGGCAGGAGATTCAGGTCAGGAGATTCAGGGCATGAGATTCAGGGCATCAGTTTCAGGGCTTGAGTTTCAGGGCAGGAGATTCAGGTTATGCGATTCAGGGCAGGAGATTCAGGATATGAGATTTAGGGCAGTCGATTCAGGGCTGGAGATTCAGGGCATGAGATTCAGGGCTTCAGTTACAGGGCTGGAGTTTCTGGGCAAAACATTCAGGGGATGAGTTTCAGGGCATTAGATTCAAGGCATGAGATTCAGGGCAGTCGTTTCAGGGCATGAGATACAGGGCATGAGTTTCAGGGCAGGAGATTCAGGGCTGGAGTTTCAGGGCATATGATTCAGGGCATGATTTTCAGGGCAGGATATTAGGGGCAGGAGTTTCAGGGCATGTGATTCCGGACATTACTTTAAGGGCAGAATTTCAGGGCTGGAGATTCAGGACATGAGATTCAGGGCATGAGTTTCAGGGCAGGAGATTCAGGACAGGAGTTTCAGGGCATGAGATTCAGGGCTTCAGTTTCAGGGCTGGAGTTTCTGGGCAAAACTTTTAGGGGATGAGTTTCAGGGCATTAGTTTCAAGGCATGAGATTCAGGGCAGTCGTTTCAGGGCATGAGATTCAGGGCATGAGTTTCAGGGTAGGAGATTCAGGGCTGGAGCTTCAGGGCATATGATTCAGGGCATGAGTTTCAGGGCAGGAGATTCGGGGCAGAAGTTTCAGGGCATGTGATTCAGGACATTAGTTTAAGGGCAGGAGATTCAGGGCTGGAGATTCAGATTATGAGATTCAGGCAGGAGATTCAGGGTATGAGATTTAGGGCAGTAGATTCAGGGCTGGAGAATCAGTGCATGAGATTCAGGGCTTCAGTTTCAGGGCTGGAGTTTCTGGGCAAAACTTTCAGGGGATGAGTTTCAGGGCATTAGCTTCAAGGCATGAGATTCAGGGCATGAGATTCAGGGCATGACTTTCAGAGCAGCAGATTCAGGGCTGGAGTTTCAGGGCATATGATTCAATGTATGAGTTTCAGGGCAGGAGATTCGGGGCAGGAGCTTCAAGGCATGTGATTCGGGGCATTAGTTTAAGGCAGGAGATTCAGGGCTGGAGTTTCAGGGCAGGAGATTCAGGGCAGGAGATTCATGTCAGGAGATTCAGGGCATGAGATTCAGGGCATGAGTTTCAGGGCCTGAGTTTCATTTCAGGTCTTTCAATGCAGGAGATTCAGGGCAGGAGATTCAGGGTATGAGATTTAGGGCAGTAGATTCAGGGCATGAGTTTCAGTTCAGGTCTTTCAATGCAGGAGATTCAGGGCATGAGATTCAGGGCAGGAGTTCAGGGCATAAGATTCAGGGCATGAGTGTCAGGGCAGGAGATTCAGGGCATGCCATTCAGGGCCGGAGTTTCATTGTTGGAGATTCAGGGCAGCAGATTCAGTGCAGGAGTTTTAGGGCATGGGATTCAGGGCAGGAGTTTCAGGGCATGAGCTTCAGGACAGGATTTTTAGAGCAGGAGATTCAGGGCAGCAGTTTCAAGGTATGAGATTCAGGGCATGAGATTCAGGACATGAGTTTCAGGGCAGGAGATTCAGGACAGGAGTTTCAGGGCAGCAGATTCAGGGCAGGAGTTTCAGTGCAGGAGTTTCAGGGCATGTGATTCATGGCATTTTTTTCAGGGCAGGAGATTCAGGGCAGGAGTTTCAGGACATGAGATTCAGAGCATGAGTTTCAGGGCAGGAGATTCAGGACAGGAGTTTCAGGGCATGAGGTTCAGGGCAGTTGTTTCACGGCTTGAGATTCAGGGCAGGTGTTTCAGGGCATGACATTCAGAACAGGAGATTCAGGACAGGAGTTTCAGGGCAGGAATTTCAGGGCATGAGATTCAGAGCCTGAGTTTCAGGGCAGGAGATTCAGGGCTGGAGATTCAGATTATGAGATTCAGGGCAGGAGATTCAGGGTATGAGATTTAGGGCAGTAGATTCAGGGCTGGAGAATCAGTGCATGAGATTCAGGGCTTCAGTTTCAGGGCTGGAGTTTCTGGGCAAAACTTTCAGGGGATGAGTTTCAGGGCATTAGTTTCCAGGCATGAGATTCAGGGCAGTAGTTTCAGGGCATGAGATTCAGGGCATGACTTTCAGAGCAGGAGATTCAGGGCTGGAGTTTCAGGGCATATGATTCAATGCATGAGTTTCAGGGCAGGAGATTCGGGGCAGGAGTTTCAGGGCATGTGATTCGGGGCATTAGTTTAAGGGCAGGAGATTCACGGCTGGAGTTTCAGGGCAGGAGATTCAGGGCAGGAGATTCAGGTCAGGAGATTCAGGGCATGAGATTCAGGGCATCAGTTTCAGGGCTTGAGTTTCAGGGCAGGAGATTCAGGTTATGCGATTCAGGGCAGGAGATTCAGGATATGAGATTTAGGGCAGTCGATTCAGGGCTGGAGATTCAGGGCATGAGATTCAGGGCTTCAGTTACAGGGCTGGAGTTTCTGGGCAAAACATTCAGGGGATGAGTTTCAGGGCATTAGATTCAAGGCATGAGATTCAGGGCAGTCGTTTCAGGGCATGAGATACAGGGCATGAGTTTCAGGGCAGGAGATTCAGGGCTGGAGTTTCAGGGCATATGATTCAGGGCATGATTTTCAGGGCAGGATATTAGGGGCAGGAGTTTCAGGGCATGTGATTCCGGACATTACTTTAAGGGCAGAATTTCAGGGCTGGAGTTTCAGGGCTGGAGATTCAGGACATGAGATTCAGGGCATGAGTTTCAGGGCAGGAGATTCAGGACAGGAGTTTCAGGGCATGAGATTCAGGGCTTCAGTTTCAGGGCTGGAGTTTCTGGGCAAAACTTTTAGGGGATGAGTTTCAGGGCATTAGTTTCAAGGCATGAGATTCAGGGCAGTCGTTTCAGGGCATGAGATTCAGGGCATGAGTTTCAGGGTAGGAGATTCAGGGCTGGAGCTTCAGGGCATATGATTCAGGGCATGAGTTTCAGGGCAGGAGATTCGGGGCAGAAGTTTCAGGGCATGTGATTCAGGACATTAGTTTAAGGGCAGGAGATTCAGGGCTGGAGATTCAGATTATGAGATTCAGGCAGGAGATTCAGGGTATGAGATTTAGGGCAGTAGATTCAGGGCTGGAGAATCAGTGCATGAGATTCAGGGCTTCAGTTTCAGGGCTGGAGTTTCTGGGCAAAACTTTCAGGGGATGAGTTTCAGGGCATTAGCTTCAAGGCATGAGATTCAGGGCATGAGATTCAGGGCATGACTTTCAGAGCAGGAGATTCAGGGCTGGAGTTTCAGGGCATATGATTCAATGTATGAGTTTCAGGGCAGGAGATTCGGGGCAGGAGCTTCAAGGCATGTGATTCGGGGCATTAGTTTAAGGCAGGAGATTCAGGGCTGGAGTTTCAGGGCAGGAGATTCAGGGCAGGAGATTCATGTCAGGAGATTCAGGGCATGAGATTCAGGGCATGAGTTTCAGGGCCTGAGTTTCATTTCAGGTCTTTCAATGCAGGAGATTCAGGGCAGGAGATTCAGGGTATGAGATTTAGGGCAGTAGATTCAGGGCATGAGTTTCAGTTCAGGTCTTTCAATGCAGGAGATTCAGGGCATGAGATTCAGGGCAGGAGTTCAGGGCATAAGATTCAGGGCATGAGTGTCAGGGCAGGAGATTCGGGGCATGCCATTCAGGGCCGGAGTTTCATTGTTGGAGATTCAGGGCAGCAGATTCAGTGCAGGGGTTTTAGGGCATGGGATTCAGGGCAGGAGTTTCAGGGCATGAGATTCAGGACAGGATTTTTAGAGCAGGAGATTCAGGGCAGCAGTTTCAAGGTATGAGATTCAGGGCATGAGATTCAGGACATGAGTTTCAGGGCAGGAGATTCAGGGCAGGAGATTCAGGGCAGGAGTTTCAGGGCATGAGATTCAGGGCATGAGTTTCAGGGCAGGTGTTTCAGTGCAGGAGATTCAGGGTAGGAGTTTCAGGGCATGAGATTCAGGGCAAGAGCTTCATTGCAGGAGATTCAGGGCAGGTGATTCAGTGCAGAAGTTTCAGAGCATGAGATTCTGGGCATGAGTTCCAGGTCAGGAGATTCAGGGCTGGAGTTTCAGGGCATGTGATTCAGGGCATGAGTTTCAGGGCAGGAGATTCAGGACAGGAGTTTCAGTGCAGGAGTTTCATGGCATGTGATACATGGCATTTTTTTCAGGGCAGGAGATTCAGGGCAGGAGTTTCAGGACATGAGATTCAGGGCATGAGTTTCAGGGCAGGAGACTCAGGACAGGAGTTTCAGGGCATGAGATTCAGGGCTGTGGTTACACGGCTTGAGATTCAGGGCAGGTGTTTCAGGGCATGAGATTCAGAACAGGAGATTCAGGACAGGAGTTTCAGGGCAGGAATTTCAGGGCATGAGATTTAGAGCCTGAGTTTCAGGGCAGGAGATTCAGGGCTGGAGATTCAGATTATGAGATTCAGGGCAGGAGATTCAGGGTATGAGATTTAGGGCAGTAGATTCAGGGCTGGAGAATCAGTGCATGAGATTCAGGGCTTCAGTTTCAGGGCTGGAGTTCCTGGGCAAAACTTTCAGGGGATGAGTTTCAGGGCATTAGTTTCAAGGCATGAGATTCAGGGCAGTAGTTTCCGGGCATGAGATTCAGGGCACGACTTTCAGAGCAGGAGATTCAGGGTTGGAGTTTCAGGGCATATGATTCAATGCATGAGTTTCAGGGCAGGAGATTTGGGGCAGGAGTTTCAGGGCATGTGATTCGGGTCATTAGTTTAAGGGCAGGAGATTCAAGGCTGGAGTTTCAGGGCATGAGATTCACGGCATGAGTTTCAGGGCCTGAGTTTCGGGGCAGGAGATTCAGGATATGAGATTTAGGGCAGTAGATTCAGGGCTGGAGATTCAGGGCATGAGATTCAGGGCTTCAGTTTCAGGCCTGGAGTTTCTGGGCAAAACTTTCAGGGGATGAGTTTCAGGGCATTAGTTTCAAGGCATGAGATTCAGGGCAGTCGTTTCAGGGCATGAGATACAGGGCATGAGTTTCAGGGCAGGAGATTCAGGGCTGGAGTTTCAGGGCATATGATTCAGGGCATAATTTTCAGGGCAGGATATTCGGGGCAGGAGTTTCAGGGCATGTGATTCAGGACATTACTTTAAGGGCAGGAGATTCAGGGCTGGAGTTTCAGGGCTGGAGATTCAGTGCATGAGATTCAGGGCAGGAGTTCAGAGCAGGAGATTCAGGACCGGAGTTTCAGGGCAGCAGATTCAGGGCAGGAGTTTCAGTGCAGGCGTTTCATGGCATGTGATTCATGGCATTTTTTTCAGGGCAGGAGATTCAGGGCAGGAGTTTCAGGACATGAGATTCAGGGCATGAGTTTCAGGGCAGGAGATTCAGGGCAGGAGATTCTGGTTATGAGATTCAGGGCTGGAGATTCAGGGCATGAGATTCAGGGATTCAGTTTCAGGGCTGGAGTTTCTGGGCAAAACTTTCGGGGGATGAGTTTTAGAGCATTAGTTTCAAGGCATGAGATTCAGGGCAGTAGTTTCAGGGCATGAGATTCACGGCTGTGGTTTCACGACTTGAGATTCAGTGCAGGTGTTTCAGGGCATGAGATTCAGGACAGGAGTTTCAGGGCAGGAGTTTCAGGGCATGAGATTCATAGCCTGAGTTTCAGGGCAGGAGATTCAGGGCAGGAGATTCAGGTTATGAGATTCAGGGCAGGAGATTCAGGGTATGAGATTCAGGGCAGTAGATTCAGGGCTGGAGATTCAGGGCATGAGATTCTGGGCTTCAGTTTCAGGGCTGAAGTTTCTGGACAAAACTTTCAGGGGATGAGTTTCAGGGCATTAGTTTCAAGGCATGAGATTCAGGGCAGTAATTTCAGGGCATGAGATTCAGTGCATGAGTTTCAGGGTAGGAAATTCAGGGCTGGAGCTTCAGGGCATATGATTAGGGGCATGAGTTTCAGGGCAGGAGATTCGGGGCAGAAGTTTCAGGGCATGTGATTCAGGACATTAGTTGAAGGGCAGGAGATTCAGGGCTGGAGATTCAGATTACGAGATTCAGGCTGGAGATTCAGGGTATGAGATTTAGGGCAGTAGATTCAGGGCTGGAGAATCAGTGCATGAGATTCAGGGCTTCAGTTTCAGGGCTGGAGTTTGTGGGCAAAACTTTCAGGGGATGAGTTTCAGGGCATTAGTTTCAAGGCATGTGATTCAGGGCAGTAGTTTCAGGGCATGAGATTCAGGGCATGAGTTTCAGGGTAGGAAATTCAGGGCTGGAGCTTCAGGGCATATGATTAGGGGCATGAGTTTCAGGGCAGGAGATTCGGGGCAGAAGTTTCAGGGCATGTGATTCAGGACATTAGTTGAAGGGCAGGAGATTCAGGGCTGGAGATTCAGATTACGAGATTCAGGCTGGAGATTCAGGGTATGAGATTTAGGGCAGTAGATTCAGGGCTGGAGAATCAGTGCATGAGATTCAGGGCTTCAGTTTCAGGGCTGGAGTTTCTGGGCAAAACTTTCAGTGGATGAGTTTCAGGGCATTAGTTTCAAGGCATGTGATTCAGGGCAGTAGTTTCAGGGCATGAGATTCAGGGCATGACTTTCAGAGCAGGAGATTCAGGGCTGGAGTTTCAGGGCATATGATTCAATGTATGAGTTTCAGGGCAGGAGATTCGGGGCAGGAGTTTCAGGGCATGTGATTCGGGGCATTAGTTTAAGGCAGGAGATTCAGGGGTGGAGTTTCAGGGCAGGAGATTCAGGGCACGAGATTCAGGTCAGGAGATTCAGGGCATGAGATTCAGGGCATAAGTTTCAGGGCCTGAGTTTCAGGGCAGGAGATTCAGGTTATGAGATTCAGGGCAGGAGATTCAGGGTATGAGATTTAGGGCAGTAGATTCAGGGCATGAGTTTCAGTTCAGGTCTTTCAATGCAGGAGATTCAGGGCATGAGATTCAGGGCAGGAGTTCAGGGCATGAGATTCAGGGCATGAGTGTCAGGGCAGGAGATTCAGGGCATGCGATTCAGGGCCGGAGTTTCATGGTTGGAGATTCAGGGTAGGAGATTCAGTGCAGGAGTTTTAGGGCATGGGATTCAGGGCAGGAGTTTCAGGGCATGAGATTCAGGACAGGATTTTTAGGGCAGGAGATTCAGGGCAGCAGTTTCAAGTTATGAGATTCAGGGCATGAGATTCAGGACATGAGTTTCAGGGCAGGTGTTTCAGTGCAGCAGATTCAGGGTAGGAGTTTCAGGGCATGAGATTCAGGGCAAGAGCTTCAGGGCAGGAGATTCAGGGCAAGTGATTCAGTGCAGGAGTTTAAGAGCATGAGATTCTGGGCATGAGTTCCAGGTCAGGAGATTCAGGGCTGGAGTTTCAGGGCATGTGATTCAGGGCATGAGTTTCAGGGCAGGAGATTCTGGACAGGAGTTTCAGTGCAGGAGTTTCATGGCATGTGATTCATGGCATTTTTTTCAGGGAAGGAGATTCAGGACAGGAGTTTCAGGGCTTGAGATTCAGGGCTGTGGTTTCACGGCTTGAGATTCAGGGCAGGTGTTTCAGGGCATGAGATTCAGGGCATGAGATTCAGAACAGGAGATTCAGGACAGGAGTTTCAGGGCAGGAATTTCAGGGCATGAGATTCAGAGCCTGAGTTTCAGGGCAGTAGATTCGGGGCTGGAATTTCAAGGCATGTGATTCGGGGCATTAGTTTAAGGGCAGGAGATTCAAGGCAGGAGTTTCAGGGCAGGAGATTCAGGGCAGGAGATTCAGGTCAGGAGATTCAGGGCATGAGATTCAGGGCATGAGTTTCAGAGCCTGAGTTTCGGGGCAGGAGATTCAGGTTATGAGATTCTGGGCAGGAGATTCAGGATATGAGATTTAGGGCAGTAGATTCAGGGCTGGAGATTCAGGACATGAGATTCAGGGCTTCAGTTTCAGGGCTGGAGTTTCTGGGCAAAACTTTCAGGGGATGAGTTTCAGGGCATTAGTTTCAAGGCATGAGATTCAGGGCAGTCGTTTCAGGGCATGAGATACAGGGCATGAGTTTCAGGGCAGGAGATTCAGGGCTGGAGTTTCAGGGCATATGATTCAGGGCATAATTTTCAGGGCAGAATATTCGGCGCAGGAGTTTCAGGGCATGTGATTCAGGACATTACTTTAAGGGCAGGAGATTCAGGGCTGGAGTTTCAGGGCTGGAAATTCAGGGCATGAGATTCAGGGCAGGAGTTCAGAGCAGGAGATTCAGGACAGGAGTTTCAGGGCAGCAGATTCAGGGCAGGAGTTTCAGTGCAGGAGTTTCATGGCATGTGATTCATGGCATTTTTTTCAGGGCAGGATATTCAGGGCAGGAGTTTCAGGACATGAGATTCAGGGCATGAGTTTCAGGGCAGGAGATTCAGGGCAGGAGATTCTGGTTATGAGATTCAGGGCTGGAGATTCAGGGCATGACATTCAGGGCTTCAGTTTCAGGGCTGGAGTTTATGGGCAAAACTTTAGGGGGATGAGTTTTAGGGCATTAGTTTCAAGGCATGAGATTCAGGGCAGTAGTTTCAGGGCATGAGATTCAGAGCAGGAGATTCAGGACAGGAGTTTCAGGGCAGGAGTTTCAGGGCATGAGATTCAGAGCCTGAGTTTCAGGGCAGGAGATTCAGGACAGGAGATTCAGGTTATGAGATTCAGGGCAGGAGATTCAGGGTATGAGATTCAGGGCAGTAGATTCAGGGCAGGAGATTCAGGGCAGGAGATTCTGGTTATGAGATTCAGGGCTGGAGATTCAGGGCATGAGATTCAGGGCTTCAGTTTCAGGGCTGGAGTTTCTGGGCAAAACTTTCAGGGGATGAGTTTTAGGGCATTAGTTTCAAGGCATGAGATTCAGGGCAGTAGTTTCAGGGCATGAGATTCACCCCTGTGGTTTCACGGCTTCAGATTCAGGGCAGGTGTTTCAGGGCATGAGATTTTGGGCATGAGATTCAGAGCAGGAGATTCAGGACAGGAGTTTCAGGGCAGGAGTTTCAGGGCATGAGATTCAGGGCCTGAGTTTCAGGGCAGGAGATTCAGGGCAGGAGATTCAGGTCATGAGATTCAGGGCAGGAGTTTCAGGGTATGAGATTCAGGGCAGTAGATTCAGGGCTGGAGATTCAGGGCATGAGATTCTGGGCTTCAGTTTCAGGGCTGAAGTTTCTGGGCAAAACTTTCAGGGGATGAGTTTCAGGGCATTAGTTTCAAGGCATGAGATTCAGGGCCGTAGTTTCAGGGCATGAGATTCAGGGCATGAGTTTCAGGGTAGGAGATTCAGGGCTGGAGCTTCAGGGCATATGATTCAGGGCATGAGTTTCAGGGCAGGAGATTCGGAGCAGAAGTTTCAGGGCATGTGATTCAGTACATTAGTTTAAGGGCAGGAGATTCAGGGCTGGAGATTCAGGGTATGAGATTTAGGGCAGTAGATTCAGGGCTGGAGATTCAGGGCATGAGATTCTGGGCTTCAGTTTCAGGGCTGGAGTTTCTGGGCAAAACTTTCAGGGGATGAGTTTCAGGGCATTAGTTTCAAGGCATGAGATTCAGGGCAGTAGTTTCAGGGCATGAGATTCAGGGCATGAGTTTCAGGGTAGGAGATTCAGGGCTGGAGCTTCAGGGCATATGATTCAGGGCATGAGTTTCAGGGCAGGAGATTCGGGGCATGAGTTTCAGGGTAGGAGATTCAGGGCTGGAGCTTCAGGGCATATGATTCAGGGCATGAGATTCAGGGCATGAGATTCAGGGCTGAAGTTTCTGGGCAAAACTTTCAGGGATGAGTTTCAGGGCATTAGTTTCAAGGCATGAGATTCAGGGCAGTAGTTTCAGGGCATGAGATTCAGGGCATGAGTTTCAGGGTAGGAGATTCAGGGCTGGAGCTTCAGGGCATATGTTTCAGGGCATGAGTTTCAGGGCAGGAGATTCGGGGCAGAAGTTTCAGGGCATGTGATTCAGGACATTAGTTGAAGGGCAGGAGATTCAGGGCTGGAGTTTCAGGGCAGGAGATTCAGGGCATGAGATTCAGGGCATGAGTTTCAGGGCAGGTGTTTCAGTGCAGGAAATTCAGGGCATGTGATTCAGGGCATAAGTTTCAGGGCATGAGATTCAGGGCATGAGATTCAGGGCAGGAGATTCAGAACAGGAGATTCGGGACAGGAGTTTCAGGGCAGGAATTTCAGGGCATGAGATTTAGAGCCTGAGTTTCAGGGCAGGAGATTCAGGGCTGGAGATTCAGATTATGAGATTCAGGGCAGGAGATTCAGGGTATGAGATTTAGGGCAGTAGATTCAGGGCTGGAGAATCAGTGCATGAGATTCAGGGCTTCAGTTTCAGGGCTGGAGTTTCTGGGCAAAACTTTCAGGGGATGAGTTTCAGGGGATGAGTTTCAGGGCATTAGTTTCAAAGCATGAGATTCAGGGCAGTAGTTTCAGGGCATGAGATTCAGGGCATGACTTTCAGAGCAGGAGATTCAGGGCTGGAGTTTCAGGGCATATGATTCAATGTATGAGTTTCAGGGCAGGAGATTCGGGGCAGGAGTTTCAGGGCATGTCATTCGGGGCATTAGTTTAAGGCAGGAGATTCAGGGCAGGAGATTCAGGTCAGGAGATTCAGGGCATGAGATTCAGGGCATGTGTTTCAGGGCCTGAGTTTCAGGGCAGGAGATTCAGGTTATGAGATTCAGGGCAGGAGATTCAGGGTATGAGATTTAGGGCAGTAGATTCAGGGCTGGAGATTCAGGGCATGAGATTCAGGGCTTCAGTTTCAGTCCTGGAGTTTCTGGGCAAAGCTTTCAGGGGATGAGTTTCAGGGCATTAGTTTCAAGGCATGAGATTCAGGGAGTCGTTTCAGGGCATGAGATACAGGACATGAGTTTCAGGGCAGGAGATTCAGGGCTGGAGTTTCAGGGCATATGATTCAGGGCAGGAGTTTCAGGGCAGGATATTCGGGGCAGGAGTTTCAGGGCATGTGATTCAGGACATTACTTTAAGGGCAGGAGATTCAGGGCTGGAGTTTCAGGGCTGGAGATTCAGGGCATGAGATTCAGGGCAGGAGTTCAGAGCAGGAGATTCAGGACAGGAGTTTCAGGGCAGCAGATTCAGGGCAGGAGTTTCAGGGCAGCAGATTCAGGGCAGGAGTTTCAGTGCAGGAGTTTCATGGCATGTGATTCATGGCATTTTTTTCAGGGCAGGAGATTCAGGGCAGGTGTTTCAGGGCATGAGATTCAGGGCATGACTTTCAGAGCAGGAGATTCAGGGCTGGAGTTTCAGGTCATATGATTCAATGTATGAGTTTCAGGGCAGGAGATTCGGGGCAGGAGTTTCAGGGCATGTGATTCGGGGCATTAGTTTAAGGCAGGAGATTCAGGGCAGGAGATTCAGGTCAGGAGATTCAGGGCATGAGATTCAGAGCATGTGTTTCAGGGCCTGAGTTTCAGGGCAGGAGATTCAGGTTATGAGATTCAGGGCAGGAGATTCAGGGTATGAGATTTAGGGCAGTAGATTCAGGGCTGGAGATTCAGGGCATGAGATTCAGGGCTTCAGTTTCAGGCCTGGAGTTTCTGGGCAAAGCTTTCAGGGGATGAGTTTCAGGGCATTAGTTTCAAGGCATGAGATTCAGGGAGTCGTTTCAGGGCATGAGATACAGGACATGAGTTTCAGGGCAGGAGATTCAGGGCTGCAGTTTCAGGGCATATGATTCAGGGCAGGAGTTTCAGGGCAGGGTATTCGGGGCAGGAGTTTCAGGGCATGTGATTCAGGACATTACTTTAAGGGCAGGAGATTCAGGGCTGGAGTTTCAGGGCTGGAGATTCAGGGCATGAGATTCAGGGCAGGAGTTCAGAGCAGGAGATTCAGGACAGGAGTTTCAGGGCAGCAGATTCAGGGCAGGAGTTTCAGTGCAGGAGTTTCATGGCATGTGATTCATGGCATTTTTTTCAGGGCAGGAGATTCAGGGCAGGTGTTTCAGGACATGAATTTCAGGGCATGAGTTTCAGGGCAGGAGATTCAGGACAGGAGTTTCAGGGCATGAGATTCAAGGCTGTGGTTTCACGGCTTGAGATTCAGGGCAGGTGTATCACGGCATGAGATTCAGGGCATGAGATTCAGAGCAGGAGATTCAGGACAGGAGTTTCAGGGCAGGAGTTTCAGGGCAGGAGATTCAGGGCCTGAGTTTCAGGGCAGGAGATTCAGGGCAGGAGATTCTGGTTATGAGATTCAGGGCTGGAGATTCAGGGCATGAGATTCAGGGCTTCAGTTTCAGGGCTGGAGTTTCTGGGCAAAACTTTCAGGGGATGAGTTTTAGGGCATTAGTTTCAAGGCATGAGATTCAGGGCAGTAGTTTCAGGGCATGAGATTCACCCCTGTGGTTTCACGGCTTCAGATTCAGGGCAGGTGTTTCAGGGCATGAGATTTTGGGCATGAGATTCAGAGCAGGAGATTCAGGACAGGAGTTTCAGGGCAGGAGTTTCAGGGCATGAGATTCAGGGCCTGAGTTTCAGGGCAGGAGATTCAGGGCAGGAGATTCAGGTCATGAGATTCAAGGCAGGAGTTTCAGGGTATGAGATTCAGGGCAGTAGATTCAGGGCTGGAGATTCAAGGCATGAGATTCTGGGCTTCAGTTTCAGGGCTGAAGTTTCTGGGCAAAACTTGCAGGGGATGAGTTTCAGGGCATTAGTTTCAAGGCATGAGATTCAGGGCAGTAGTTTCAGGGCATGAGATTCAGGGCATGAGATCAAGGGCATGAAATTCAGGGTATTATTTTCAGGGCAGAAGATTCAGGGCAGGAGATTCAGGGCATGAGTTTCAGGTCTGGAGATTCAGGGCAGGAGTTTCAGGGATGGAGTTTCTGTGCGTGCTATTCAGTGCATGAGTGTCAGTGCAGGAGATTCAGTTTAGGAGTTTCAGGGCATGAGATTCAAGGCTGTGGTTTCAGGGCTTGAGATTCAGGGCATGAGATTCAGAGCATGAGTTTCAGGGCAGGAGATTCAGCGCAAGGGTTTCAGGGCATGAGATTCAGGCAATGTGTTTCAGGGCAGGAATTTCAGGGCAGGAGATTCAGGGCATGAGTTTCAGGGCAGGGGTTTCAGTGCAGGAGTTTCATGGCATGAGATTCAGGGCATGAGTTTCAAGGCAGGAGATTCAGGGCATGAGATTCAGGGCATGAGTTTCAGGGCAGGAGATTCAGGGTAGGAATTTCAGGGCATGAGATTCATGGCTGTGGTTTCAGGGCTTGAGATTCAGGGCAGGAGTTTCAGGGCATGAGATTCAGGGCAGGAGATTCAGGGCATGAGAGTCAGGGCATGAGATCAAGGGCGTGAAATTCCGGGTATGAGGTTCAGGGCAGAAGATTCAGGGCAGGAGATTCAGGGCCTGAGTTTCAGGTCTGGAGATTCAGGGCTTGACTTTCAGGGCAGGAGTTTCAGGGCTTGAGTTTCAGGGCAGGAGTTTTAGGGCAGGAGTTTCAGGGCAGTTGTTTCAGGGCAGGAATTTAAGGGCAGTAGTTTCTGGGCAACAATTTCAGAGCATGAGATTCAAGGCTGGAGTTTCAGGTCATCTGATTGACGGCAGGAGTTTCATGGCTAGGGATTCAGGGCAACAGTTTAAGGACAGGAGTTTGAAGGCATGAGTTTCAGAACAGGAGTTTCAGGGTAGGAGTTTCAGGTCATGATATTCAAGGCAGGAGTTTAAGGGCAGCAGTTTCAGGGCATGAGATACAGTGCAGGAGTTTCAGGGCAGGAGATTCACGGCTGTGGTTTCACGGCTTCAGATTCAGGGCAGGTGTTTCAGGGCATGAGATTTTGGGCATGAGATTCAGAGCAGGAGAATCAGGACAGGAGTTTCAGGGCAGGAGTTTCAGGGCATGAGATTCAGGGCCTGAGTTTCAGGGCAGGCGATTCAGGGCAGGAGATTCAGGTCATGAGATTCAGGGCAGGAGTTTCAGGGTATGAGATTCAGGGCAGTAGATTCAGGGCTGGAGATTCAAGGCATGAGATTCTGGGCTTCAGTTTCAGGGCTGAAGTTTCTGGGCGAAACTTTCAGGGGATGAGTTTCAGGGCATTAGTTTCAAGGCATGAGATTCAGGGCAGTAGTTTCAGGGCATGAGATTCAGGGCATGAGTTTCAGGGTAGGAGATTCAGGGCTGGAGCTTCAGGGCATATGATTCAGGGCATGAGTTTCAGGGCAGGAGATTCTGGGCAGAAGTTTAAGGGCATGTGATTCAGGACATTAGTTTAAGGGCAGGAGATTCCGGGCTGCAGTTTCAGGGCAGGAGATTCAGGGCATGAGATTCAGGGCATTAGTTTCAGTGCAGGTGTTTCAGTGCAGGAAATTCAGGGCATGTGATTCAGGGCATAAGTTTCAGGGCATCAGATTCAGGGCAGGAGATTCAGTGCATGAGATTCAGGGCATGAGATCAAGGGCATGAAATTCAGGGTATTATTTTCAGGGCAGAAGATTCAGGGCAGGAGATTCAGGGCATGAGTTTCAGGTCTGGAGATTCAGGGCAGGAGTTTCAGGGCTGGAGTTTCTGTGCGTGCTATTCAGTGCATGAGTGTCAGTGCAGGAGATTCAGTTTAGGAGTTTCAGGGCATGAGATTCAAGGCTGTGGTTTCAGGGCTTGAGATTCAGGGCATGAGATTCAGAGCATGAGTTTCAGGGCAGGAGATTCAGCGCAAGGGTTTCAGGGCATGAGATTCAGGCAATGAGTTTCAGGGCAGGAATTTCAGGGCAGGAGATTCAGGGCATGAGTTTCAGGGCAGGGGTTTCAGTGCAGGAGTTTCATGGCATGAGATTCAGGGCATGAGTTTCAAGGCAGGAGATTCAGGGCATGAGATTCAGGGCATGAGTTTCAGGGCAGGAGATTCAGGGTAGGAATTTTAGGGCATGAGATTCATGGCTGTGGTTTCAGGGCTTGAGATTCAGGGCAGGAGTTTCAGGGCATGAGATTCAGTGCATGAGATTCAGGGCAGGAGATTCAGGGCATGAGAGTCAGGGCATGAGATCAAGGGCGTGAAATTCCGGGTATGAGGTTCAGGGCAGAAGATTCAGGGCAGGAGATTCAGGGCCTGAGTTTCAGGTCTGGAGATTCAGGGCTTGACTTTCAGGGCAGGAGTTTCAGGGCTTGAGTTTCAGGGCAGGAGTTTTAGGGCAGGAGTTTCAGGGCAGTTGTTTCAGGGCAGGAATTTAAGGGCAGTAGTTTCTGGGCAACAATTTCAGAGCATGAGATTCAAGGCAGGAGTTTCAGGTCATCTGATTGACGGCAGGAGTTTCATGGCTAGGGATTCAGGGCAACAGTTTAAGGACAGGAGTTTGAAGGCATGAGTTTCAGAACAGGAGTTTCAGGGTAGGAGTTTCAGGTCATGATATTCAAGGCAGGAGTTTAAGGGCAGCAGTTTCAGGGCATGAGATACAGTGCAGGAGTTTCAGGGCAGGAGATTCTGGTTATGAGATTCAGGGCTGGAGATTCATGGCATGAGATCAAGGGCATGAGTTTCAAGGCAGGAGATTCAGGGCATGAGATTCAGGGCATGAGTTTCAGGGCAGGAGATTCAGGGTAGGAATTTCAGGGCATGAGATTCATGGCTGTGGTTTCAGGGCTTGAGATTCAGGGCAGGAGTTTCAGGGCATGAGATTCAGGACAGGATTTTTTGGGCAGGAGATTCAGGGCAGCAGTTTCAAGGTATGAGATTCAGGGCATGAGATTCAGGACATGAGTTTCAGGGCAGGAGATTCAGGGCAGGAGATTCAGGGCAGGAGTTTCAGGGCATGAGATTCAGGGCATGAGTTTCAGGGCAGGTGGTTCAGTGCAGCAGATTCAGGGTAGGAGTTTCAGGGCATGAGATTCAGGGCAAGAGCTTCAGGGCAGGAGATTCAGGGCAGGTGATTCAGTGCAGGAGTTTCAGAGCATGAGATTCTGGGCATGAGTTCCAGGTCAGGAGATTCAGGGCTGGAGTTTCAGGGCATGTGATTCAGGGCATGAGTTTCAGGGCAAGTGATTCAGGACAGGAGTTTCAGTGCAGGAGTTTCATGACATGTGATTCATGGCATTTTTTTCAGGGCAGGAGATTCAGGGCAGGAGTTTCAGGACATGAGATTCAGGGCATGAGTTTCAGGGCAGGAGATTCAGGACAGGAGTTTCAGGGCATGAGATTCAGGGCTGTGGTTTCACGGCTTGAGATTCAGGGCAGGTGTTTCAGGGCATGAGATTCAGGGCATGAGATTCAGAGCAGGAGATTCAGGACAGGAGTTTCAGGGCAGGATTATAAGGGCATGAGATTCAGGGCCTGAGTTTCAGGGCAGGAGATTCAGGGCATGAGTTTCAGGTCTGGAGATTCAGGGCAGGAGTTTCAGGGCTGGAGTTTCTGTGCATGCTATTCAGTGCATTAGTTTCAGGGCAGGAGATTAAGGGCAAGAGTGTCAGTGCAGGAGATTCAGTTTAGGAGTTTCAGGGCATGAGATTCAAGGCTGTGGTTTCAGGGCTTGAGATTCAGGGCAGGAGTTTCAGGGCAAGAGATTCAGGGCAGGAGATTCAGGACAGGGGTTTCAGGGCTGGAGTTTCAGGGCTTGTGTTTCAGGGCATGAGATTCAGAGCATGAGTTTCAGGGTAGGAGATTCAGCGCAAGGGTTTCAGGGCATGAGATTCAGGCAATGAGTTTCAGGGCAGGAATTTCAGGGCAGGAGATTCAGGGCATGAGTTTCAGGGCAGGGGTTTCAGTGCAGGAGTTTCAGGTCATCTGATTGAGGGCAGGAGTTTCAGGGCTGGATATACAGGGCAGAAGTTTCAGGACAGGATTTTCAGGGCAGGAGTTTCATGGCATGAGATTCAAGGCAGGAATTTCAGGGCAGCAGTTTCAGGGTAGGAGTTTTAGGACATGAGTTTCAGGGCAGGAGTTTCACATCAGGAGATTCAGGGCCGATGTTTCAGGTCACTGTTTTGAAGGCATGAGTTTCAGGGCAGGAGATTCAGGGCTTGAGTTTCAGGGTAGTGATTTCAGGGTTGTAATTTCAGGGAAGGAATTTTAGGGCAGGAGTTTCAGGGTAGGAGATTCAGGGCAGGAGATTCACGGCAGGAATTTCAGGGCAGGAGATTCAAGGCAGGAGTTTCAGGGCAGGTGTTTCAGGACATGAGTTTCAGAGAAGGAGTTTAACGTCAGGAGATTGAGTGCAGAAGCTTCAGATCAAGGGTTTGAAGGCATGAGTTTCAGTGCAGGAATTTCAGGGCAGCAGTTCAGTGCACGAGATTCAATACAGGAGTTTCAGGGCAGAAGTTTCAGGGCTTGAGTTTCAGGACAGGAGTTTCCGGGCTTGAGTTTCAGGGCAGTGGTTTCAGTGCAGTAGTTTCAGGGCAGGAATATCAGTGCTGCAGTTTCAGGGCAAGAGACTCTGGGCAGGAGTATCAGGGCACAAGTTTCAGGGCATGAGTTTCAGGGTAGGAGTTTCAGGGTAGGAGTTTCAGGGCAGGAGTTTCAGGACATGAGCTTCAGGGCAGGAGTTTCACGTCAGGAGATTCAGGGCAGATGTTTCACATCAGAAGTTTGAAGGCATGAGTTTCAAGGCAGGAGATTCAGAGCAGGATTTTCAGGGCAGGAGTTTCAGGGCAGGAGATTCAGTGCAGAAGTTTCAGGGCAGTGGTTTCAGTGCAGAAATTCCAGGGCAGGAGTTTCAGTGCAGGAGTTTCAGAGCAGTAGTTTCCGGGCGGCAGTTTCAGAGCATGAGATTCAGGGCAGGAGTTTCAGGTTATCTGATTGAGGGCAGGAGTTTCAGGGCTAGAGATTCAGGGCAGAAGTTTCAGGACAGGGATTTGAAGGCATGAGTTTCAGAGCAGGAGATTCAGGGGAGGACGTTCAGGGCAGGAGATTCAGGGCAGAAGTTTCAGGGCAGGAGTTTCAGGGCAGTGTTTTCAGTGCAGTAATTCCAGGGCAGGAGTTTTAGGGCAGGAGTTTCAGGGCAGGAGTTTCAGAGCAGGAGTTTCAGGGCAGTAGTTTCCGGGCAGCAGTTTCAGGGCATGAGATTCAAGGTAGGAGTTTCAGGGCAGCAGTTTTAGGGCAGGAGTTTCAAGGCTGGAGTTTCATGTCAGGTGATTCAGGACAGGGGTTTCAGGGCAGAACTTTCAGGGCAGAAGTTTCAGGGCAGGATTTCCAGGGCAGGAGTTTTAGGGCAGGAGTTTCAGGGCATGAGATTCAAGGTAGGAGTTTCAGGGCAGCAGTTTTAGGGCAGGAGTTTCAAGGCTGGAGTTTCATGTCAGGAGATTCAGGACAGGAATTTCAGGGCAGGACTTTCAGGGCAGAAGTTTCAGGACAGGATTTTCAGGGCAGGAGTTTCATGGCATGAGATTCAAGGCAGGAATTTCAGGGCAGCAGTTTCAGGGTTGGAGTTTTAGGACATGAGTTTCAGGGCAGGAGTTTCACATCAGGAGATTCAGGGCCGATGTTTCAGGTCACTGTTTTGAAGGCATGAGTTTCAGGGAAGGAGATTCAGGGCTTGATTTTCAGGGTAGTGATTTCAGGGTTGTAATTTCAGGGAAGGAATTTTAGGGCAGGAGTTTCAGGGTAGGAGATTCGGGCAGGAGATTCACGGCAGGAATTTCAGGGCAGGTGATTCAAGGCAGGAGATTCAAGGCAGGAGTTTCAGGGCAGGTGTTTCAGGACATGAGTTTCAGAGAAGGAGTTTAACGTCAGGAGATTGAGTGCAGAAGCTTCAGATCAGGGGTTTGAAGGCATGAGTTTCCGTGCAGGAATTTCAGGGCAGCAGTTCAGTGCACGAGATTCAATACAGGAGTTTCAGGGCAGAAGTTTCAGGGCTTGAGTTTCAGGGCAGGAGTTTCAGGGCTTGAGTTTCAGGGCAGTGGTTTCAGTGCAGTAGTTTCAGAGCAGTAGCTTCCGGGGGCAGTATCAGAGCATGAGATTCAGGGCAGGAGTTTCAGGTCATCTGATTGAGGGCAGGAGTTTCAGGGCTAGAGATTCAGGGCAGAAGTTTCAGGACAGGGGTTTGAAGGCATGAGTTTCAGGACATGAGCTTCAGGGCAGGAGTTTCACGTCAGGAGATTCAGGGCAGATGTTTCACGTCAGCAGTTTGAAGGCATGAGTTTCAGGGCAGGAGATTCAGGAGAGGACTTTCAGGGCAGGAGATTTAGGACAGGAGTTTCAGGGCAGGAGATTCAGTTCAGGAATTTCAGGACATGAGTTTCAGGGTAAGAATTTCACGCCAGGAGATTCAGGGTAGATGTTTCAGGTCAGGAGTTTGAAGGCATGAGTTTAAGGACAGGGGATCCTGGGCAGGAGTTTCAGGGAAGGAGATTCAGGGCAGGAGTTTCAGGGCAGTGGTTTCAGGTTAGTAGTTTCAGGGAAGGAGTTTTATAGCAGGAGTTTCAGGGCTGTACTTTCATGGCATGTGTTTCAGGGCAGGATTTCCAGGGCAGGAGTTTTAGGGCAGGAGTTTCAGGGCATGAGATTCAAGGTAGGAGTTTCAGGGCAGCAGTTTTAGGGCAGGAGTTTCAAGGCTGGAGTTTCATATCAGGAGATTCAGGACAGGAGTTTCAGGGCAGGACTTTCAGGGCAGAAGTTTCAGGACAGGATTTTCAGGGCAGGAGTTTCATGGCATGAGATTCAAGGCAGGAATTTCAGGGCAGCAGTTCCGGGCACGAGATTCAATACAGGAGTTTCAGGGCTTGAGTTTTCAGGGCAGTGGTTTCAGTGCAGTAGTTTCAGGGCAGGAATATCAGTGCTGCAGTTTCAGGGCAAGAGACTCTGGGCAGGAGTATCATGGCAGAAGTTTCAGGGCATGAGTTTCAGGGTAGGAGTTTCAGGGTAGGAGTTTCAGGGCAGGAGTTTCAGGGCAGGAGTTTCACGTCAGGAGATTCAGGGCAGATGTTTCACATCAGAAGTTTGAAGGCATGAGTTTCAAGGCAGGAGATTCAGAGCAGGATTTTCAGGGCAGGAGTTTCAGGGCAGGAGATTCAGTGCAGGAGTTTCAGGGCAGTGGTTTCAGTGCAGTAATTCCAGGGCAGGAGTTTCAGTGCAGGAGTTTCAGAGCAGTAGTTTCCGGGCGGCAGTTTCAGAGCATGAGATTCAGGGCAGGAGTTTCAGGTCATCTGATTGAGGGCAGGAGTTTCAGGGCTAGAGATTCAGGGCAGAAGTTTCAGGACAGGGGTTTGAAGGCATGAGTTTCAGAACAGGAGATTCAGGGCAGGAGTTTCAGGGCTTGAGTTTCAGGGCAGTGGTTTCAGTGCAGTAGTTTCAGGGCAGGAATATCAGTGCTGCAGTTTCAGGGCAAGAGACTCTGGGCAGGAGTATCAGGGCAGAAGTTTCAGGGCATGAGTTTCAGGGTAGGAGTTTCAGGGTAGGAGTTTCAGGGCAGGAGTTTCAGGGCAGGAGTTTCAGGACATGAGCTTCAGGGCAGGAGTTTCACGTCAGGAGATTCAGGGCAGATGTTTCACATCAGAAGTTTGAAGGCAGGAGTTTCAAGGCAGGAGATTCAGAGCAGGATTTTCAGGGCAGGAGTTTCAGGGCAGGAGATTCAGTGCAGAAGTTTCAGGGCAGTGGTTTCAGTGCAGTAATTCCAGGGCAGGAGTTTCAGTGCAGGAGTTTCAGAGCAGTAGTTTCAGAGCAGTAGCTTCCGGGGGCAGTATCAGAGCATGAGATTCAGGGCAGGAGTTTCAGGTCATCTGATTGAGGGCAGGAGTTTCAGGGCTAGAGATTCAGGGCAGAAGTTTCAGGACAGGGGTTTGAAGGCATGAGTTTCAGAACAGGAGATTCAGGGTAGGAGTTTCAGAGCAGGAGATTCAGGGGAGGACTTTCAGGGCAGGAGATTCAGGGCAGAAGTTTCAGGGCAGGAGTTTCAGGGCAGTGGTTTCAGTGCAGTAATTCCAGGGCAGGAGTTTTAGGGCAGGAGTTTCAGGGCAGGAGTTTCAGAGCAGGAGATTCAGGGCAGTAGTTTCCGGGCAGCAGTTTCAGAGCATGAGATTCAAGACAGGAGTTTCAGTTCATCTGATTGAGGGCAGGAGTTTCAGGGCTAGAGATTCAAGGCAGAAGTTGCAGGACAGGAGTTTGAAGGCATGAATTTCAGAACAGGAGATTCAGGGCAGGAGTTTCAGAGCAGGAGATTCAGGGCAGCAGTTTCAGGCAGTAGATTCAGAACAGGAGTTTCAGGGCAGTAGTTTCAGGGCAGGAGTTTCAGGACATGAGCTTCAGGGCAGGAGTTTCACGTCAGGAGATTCAGGGCAGATGTTTCACGTCAGCAGTTTGAAGGCATGAGTTTCAGGGCAGGAGATTCAGTTCAGGAATTTCAGGACATGAGTTTCAGGGTAAGAATTTCACGCCAGGAGATTCAGGGTAGATGTTTCAGGTCAGGAGTTTGAAGGCATGAGTTTAAGGACAGGGGATCCTGGGCAGGAGTTTCAGGGAAGGAGATTCAGGGCAGGAGTTTCAGGGCAGTGGTTTCAGGTTAGTAGTTTCAGGGAAGGAGTTTTATAGCAGGAATTTCAGGGCTGTACTTTCAAGGCATGTGTTTCAGGGCAGGATTTCCAGGGCAGGAGTTTTAGGGCAGAAGTTTCAGGGCATGAGATTCAAGGTAGGAGTTTCAGGGCAGCAGTTTTAGGGCAGGAGTTTCAAGGCTGGAGTTTCATATCAGGAGATTCAGGACAGGAGTTTCAGGGCAGCACTTTCAGGGCAGAAGCTTCAGGACAGGATTTTCAGGGCAGGAGTTTCATGGCATGAGATTCAAGGCAGGAATTTCAGGGCAGCAGTTTCAGGGTTGGAGTTTTAGGACATGAGTTTCAGGGCAGGAGTTTCACGTCAGGAGATTCAGGACCGATGTTTCAGGTCACTGTTTTGAAGGCATGAGTTTCAGGGCAGGAGATTCAGGGCTTGAGTTTCAGGGTAGGAGATTCAGTGCAGGAGATTCAGGGCAGGACATTCAAGGCAGGAGTTTCAGGGCAGGTGTTTCAGGACATGAGTTTCAGAGAAGCAGTTTAACGTCAGGAGATTGAGTGCAGAAGCTTCAGATCAGGAGTTTGAAGGCATGAATTTCAGTGCAGGAATTTCAGGGCAGCAGTTCAGGGCACGAGATTCAATACAGGAGTTTCAGGGCTTGAGTTTTCAGGGCAGTGGTTTCAGTGCAGTAGTTTCAGGGCAGGAATATCAGTGCTGCAGTTTCAGGGCAAGAGACTCTGGGCAGGAGTATCAGGGCAGAAGTTTCAGGGCATGAGTTTCAGGGTAGGAGTTTCAGGGTAGGAGTTTCAGGGCAGGAGTTTCAGGGCAGGAGGTTCAGGACATGAGCTTCAGGGCAGGAGATTCAGTGCAGAAGTTTCAGGGCAGTGGTTGCAGTGCAGTAATTCCAGGGCAGGAGTTTCAGTGCAGGAGTTTCAGAGCAGTAGCTTCCGGGGGCAGTATCAGAGCATGAGATTCAGGGCAGGAGTTTCAGGTCATCTGATTGAGGGCAGGAGTTTCAGGGCTAGAGATTCAGGGCAGAAGTTTCAGGACAGGGGTTTGAAGGCATGAGTTTCAGAACAGGAGATTCAGGGTAGGAGTTTCAGAGCAGGAGATTCAGGGGAGGACTTTCAGGGCAGGAGATTCAGGGCAGAAGTTTCAGGGCAGGAGTTTCAGGGCAGTGGTTTCAGTGCAGTAATTCCAGGGCAGTAGATTCAGAGCAGGAGTTTCAGGGCAGTAGTTTCAGGGCAGGAGTTTCAGGACATGAGCTTCAGGGCAGGAGTTTCACGTCAGGAGATTCAGGGCAGATGTTTCACGTCAGCAGTTTCAAGGCATGAGTTTCAGGGCAGGAGATTCAGGAGAGGACTTTCAGGGCAGGAGATTTAGGGCAGGAGTTTCAGGGCAGGAGATTCAGTTCAGGAATTTCAGGACATGAGTTTCATGGTAAGAATTTCACGCCAGGAGATTCAGGGTAGATGTTTCAGGTCAGGAGTTTGAAGGCATGAGTTTAAGGACAGGGGATCCTGGGCAGGAGTTTCAGGGCAGGAGATTCAGGGCAGGAGTTTCAGGGCAGTGGTTTCAGGTTAATAGTTTCAGGGAAGGAGTTTTATAGCAGGAGTTTCAGGGCTGTACTTTCAAGGCATGTGTTTCAGGGCAGGATTTCCAGGGCAGGAGTTTTAGGGCAGGAGTTTCAGGGCAGCAGTTTTAGGGCAGGAGTTTCAAGGCTGGAGTTTCATGTCAGTAGATTCAGGACAGGAGTTTCAGGGCAGGACTTTCAGGGCAGAAGTTTCAGGACAGGATTTTCAGGGCAGGAGTTTCATGGCATGAGATTCAAGGCAGGAATTTCAGGGCAGCAGTTTCAGGGTTGGAGTTTTAGGACATGAGTTTCAGGGCAGGAGTTTCACATCAGGAGATTCAGGGCCGATGTTTCAGGTCACTGTTTTGAAGGCATGAGTTTCAGGGCAGGAGATTCAGGGCTTGAGTTTCAGGGTAGTGATTTCACGGTTGTAATTTCAGGGAAGGAATTTTAGGGCAGGAGTTTCAGGGTAGGAGATTCAGGGCAGGAGATTCACGGCAGGAATTTCAGGGCAGGAGATTCAAGGCAGGAGATTCAAGGCAGGAGTTTCAGGGCAGGTATTTCAGGACATGACTTTCAGAGAAGGAGTTTAACGTCAGGAGATTGAGTGCAGAAGCTTCAGATCAGGGGTTTGAAGGCATGAGTTTCAGTGCAGGAATTTCAGGGCAGCAGTTCAGGGCACGAGATTCAATACAGGAGTTTCAGGGCTTGAGTTTTCAGGGCAGGAGTTTCAGGGCAGGAGTTTCAGGGCAGGAGTTTCAGAGCAGAAGTTTCAGGGCAGTAGTTTCCGGGCAGCAGTTTCAGAGCATGAGATTCAAGGCAGGAGTTTCAGTTCATCTGATTGAGGGCAGGAGTTTCAGGGCTGGAGATTCAAGGCAGAAGTTGCAGGACAGGAGTTTGAAGGCATGAATTTCAGAACAGGAGATTCAGGGCAGGAGTTTCAGAGCAGGAGATTCAGGGCAGCAGTTTCAGGCAGTAGATTCAGAGCAGGAGTTTCAGGGCAGTAGTTTCAGGGCAGGAGTTTCAGGACATGAGCTTCAGGGCAGGAGTTTCACGTCAGGAGATTCAGGGCAGATGTTTCACGTCAGCAGTTTGAAGGCATGAGTTTCAGGGCAGGAGATTCAGGAGAGGACTTTCAGGGCAGGAGATTAAGGGCAGGAGTTTCAGGGCAGGAGATTCAGTGCAAGAATTTCAGGACATGAGTTTCATGGTAAGAATTTCACGCCAGGAGATTCAGGGTAGATGTTTCAGGTCAGGAGTTTGAAGGCATGAGTTTAAGGACAGGGGATCCTGGGCAGGAGATTCAGGGCAGGAGTTTCAGGGCAGTGGTTTCAGGTTAGTAGTTTCAGGGAAGGAGTTTTATAGCAGGAGTTTCAGGGCTGTACTTTCAAGGCATGTGTTTCAGGGCAGGATTTCCAGGGCTGGAGTTTTAGGGCAGGAGTTTCAGGGCAGCAGTTTTAGGGCAGGAGTTTCAAGGTTGGAGTTTCATGTCAGGAGATTCAGGACAGGAGTTTCAGGGCAGAACTTTCAGGGCAGAAGTTTCAGGGCAGGATTTCCAGGGCAGGAGTTTTTGGGCAGGAGTTTCAGGGCATGAGATTCAAGGTAGGAGTTTCAGGGCAGCAGTTTTAGGGCAGGAGTTTCAAGGCTGGAGTTTCATGTCAGGAGATTCAGGACAGGAGTTTCAGGGCATGAGATTCAGGGCATGAGTTTCAGGTCTGGAGATTCAGGGCAGGAGTTTCAGGGCAGGAGTTTCAGGGCAGTTGTTTCAGGGCAGGAATTTAAGGGCAGTAGTTTCTGGGCAACAATTTCAGAGCATGAGATTCAAGGCAGGAGTTTCAGGTCATCTGATTGACGGCAGGAGTTTCATGGCTAGGGATTCAGGGCAACAGTTTAAGGACAGGAGTTTGAAGGCATGAGTTTCAGAACAGGAGTTTCAGGGTAGGAGTTTCAGGTCATGATATTCAGGGCAGGAGTTTAAGGGCAGCAGTTTCAGGGCATGAGATTCAGTGCAGGAGTTTCAGGGCAGGAGATTCTGGTTATGAGATTCAGGACTGGAGATTCAGGGCATGAGATCAAGGGCATGAAATTCAGGGTATGAGTTTCAGGGCAGAAGATTCAGGGCAGGAGATTCAGGGCATGAGTTTCAGGTCTGGAGATTCAGGGCAGGAGTTTCAGGTCTGGAGATTCAGGGCAGGAGTTTCAGGGCTGGAGTTTCTGTGCATGTGATTCAAGGCAGGAGATTCAGGGCAGGAGTTTCAGAGCATGAAATTCAAGGCATGAGATTCAGGGCAGGAGATTCAGGGCATGAGATTCAGGGCCTGAGATCAAGGGCATGAAATTCAGGGTATGAGTTTCAGGGCAGAAGATTCAGGGCAGGAGATTCTGGGCATGAGTTTCAGGTCTGGAGATTCAGGGCAGGAGTTTCAGGGCTGGAGTTTCTGTGCATGGTATTCAGTGCATTAGTTTCAGGGCAGGAGATTCAGGGCAGGAGTTTCAGGACATGAGATTCAGGGCATGAGTTTCAGTTCAGGTCTTTCAGTGCAGGAGATTCAGGGCATGCGTGTCAGTGCAGGAGATTCAGTGTAGGAGTTTCAGGGCATGAGATTCAAGGCTGTGGTTTCAGGGCTTGAGATTCAGGGCAGGAGTTTGCATGAGATTCAGGGCATGAGATTCAGGGCAGGAGATTCAGGACAGGTGTTTCAGGGCAGGAGTTTCAGGGCTTGAGTTTCGGGGCATGAGATTCAGGGCATGCTTTTCAGGTCAGGAGATTCAGCGCAAGGGTTTCATGGCATGAGACTCAGGCAATAAGTTTCAGGGCAGGAATTTCAGGGCAGGAGTTTTAGGGCAGGAGTTTCAGGGCAGGAGTTTCAGAGCATGAGATTCAAGACAGGAGTTTCAGTTCATCTGATTGAGGGCAGGAGTTTCACGGCTGGAGATTCAAGGCAGAAGTTGCAGAACAGGAGTTTGAAGGCATGAATTTCAGAACAGGAGATTCAGGGCAGGAGTTTCAGAGCAGGAGATTCAGGGCAGCAGTTTCAGGCAGTAGATTCAGAGCAGGAGTTTCAGGGCAGTAGTTTCAGGGCAGGAGTTTCAGGACATGAGCTTCAGGGCAGGAGTTTCACGTCAGAAGATTCAGGGCAGATGTTTCACGTCAGCAGTTTCAAGGCATGAGTTTCAGGGCAGGAGATTCAGGAGAGGACTTTCAGGGCAGGAGATTTAGGGCAGGAGTTTCAGGGCAGGAGATTCAGTTCAGGAATTGCAGGACATGAGTTTCAGGGTAAGAATTTCACGCCAGGAGATTCAGGGTAGATGTTTCAGGTCAGGAGTTTGAAGGCATGAGTTTAAGGACAGGGGATCCTGGGCAGGAGTTTCAGGGAAGGAGATTCAGGGCAGGAGTTTCAGGGCAGTGGTTTCAGGTTAGTAGTTTCAGGGAAGGAGTTTTATAGCAGGAGTTTCAGGGCTGTACTTTCAAGGCATGTGTTTCAGGGCAGGATTTCCAGGGCAGGAGTTTTAGGGCAGGAGTTTCAGGGCATGAGATTCAAGGTAGGAGTTTCAGGGCAGCAGTTTTAGGGCAGGGTTTTCAAGGCTGGAGTTTCATATCAGGAGATTCAGGACAGGACTTTCAGGGCAGAAGTTTCAGGACAGGATTTTCAGGGCAGGAGTTTCATGGCATGAGATTCAAGGCAGGAATTTCAGGGCAGCAGTTTCAGGGTTGGAGTTTTAGGACATGAGTTTCAGGGCAGGAGTTTCACGTCAGGAGATTCAGGGCCGATGTTTCAGGTCACTGTTTTGAAGGCATGAGTTTCAGGGCAGGGGATTCAGGGCTTGAGTTTCAGGGTAGTGATTTCAGGGTTGTAATTTCAGGGAAGGAATTTTAGGGCAGGAGTTTCAGGGTAGGAGATTCAGTGCAGGAGATTCAGGGCAGGACATTCAAGGCAGGAGTTTCAGGGCAGGTGTCTCAGGACATGAGTTTCAGAGAAGGAGTTTAACGTCAGGAGATTGAGTGCAGAAGCTTCAGATCAGGGGTTTGAAGGCATGAGTTTCAGTGCAGGAATTTCAGGGCACGAGATTCAATACAGGAGTTTCAGGGCTTGAGTTTCAGGGCAGTGGTTTCAGTGCAGTAGTTTCAGGGCAGGAATATCAGTGCTGCAGTTTCAGGGCAAGAGACTCTGGGCAGGAGTATCAGGGCAGAAGTTTCAGGGCATGAGTTTCAGGGTAGGAGTTTCAGGGTAGGAGTTTCAGGGCAGGAGTTTCAGGGCAGGAGTTTCAGGACATGAGCTTCAGGGCAGGAGTTTCACGTCAGGAGATTCAGGGCAGATGTTTCACATCAGAAGTTTGAAGGCATGAGTTTCAGGGCAGGAGATTCAGAGCAGGGTTTTCAGGGCAGGAGTTTCAGGGCAGGAGATTCAGTGCAGGAGGTTCAGGGCAGTGGTTTCAGTGCAGTAATCCCAGGGCAGGAGTTTCAGTGCAGGAGTTTCAGAGCAGTAGTTTCAGAGCAGTAGTTTCCGGGCGGCAGTTTCAGAGCATGAGATTCAGGGCAGGAAGTTCAGGTCATCTGATTGAGGGCAGGAGTTTCAGGGCTAGAGATTCAAGGCAGAAGTTTCAGGACAGGGGTTTGAAGGCATGAGTTTCAGAACAGGAGATTCAGGGTAGGAGTTTCAGAGCAGGAGATTCAGGCGAGGACTTTCAGGGCAGGAGATTCAGGGCAGAAGTGTGAGGGCAGGAGTTTCAGGGCAGGAGTTTCAGGGCAGTGGTTTCAATGCAGTAATTCCAGGGCAGGAGTTTTAGGGCAGGAGTTTCAGGGCAGGAGTTTCAGAGCAGGAGTTTCAGGGCAGTAGTTTCCGGGCAGCAGTTTCAGAGCATGAGATTCAGGGCAGGAGTTTCAGGTCATCTGATTGAGGGCAGGAGTTTCAGGGCTAGAGATTCAGGGCAGAACTTTCAGGACAGGGGTTTGAAGGCATGAGTTTCAGAACAGGAGATTCAGGGTAGGAGTTTCAGAGCAGGAGATTCAGGCGAGGACTTTCAGGGCAGGAGATTCAGGGCAGAAGTGTGAGGGCAGGAGTTTCAGGGCAGGAGTTTCAGAGCATGAGATTCAAGACAGGAGTTTCAGTTCATCTGATTGAGGGCAGGAGTTTCAGGGCTAGAGATTCAAGGCAGAAGTTGCAGGACAGGAGTTTGAAGGCATGAATTTCAGAACAGGAGATTCAGGGCAGGAGTTTCAGAGCAGGAGATTCAGGGCAGCAGTTTCAGGCAGTAGATTCAGAGCAGGAGTTTCAGGGCAGTAGTTTCAGGGCAGGAGTTGCAGGACATGAGCTTCAGGGCAGGAGTTTCACGTCAGGAGATTCAGGGCAGATGTAACACGTCAGCAGTTTGAAGGCATGAGTTTCAGGGCAGGAGATTCAGGAGAGGACTTTCAGGGCAGGAGACTTAGGGCAGGAGTTTCAGGGCAGGAGATTCAGTTCAGGAATTTCAGGACATCAGTTTCAGGGTAAGAATTTCACGCCAGGAGATTCAGGGTAGATGTTTCAGGTCAGGAGTTTGAAGGCATGAGTTTAAGGACAGGGGATCCTGGGCAGGAGTTTCAGGGAAGGAGATTCAGGGCAGGAGTTTCAGGGCAGTGGTTTCAGGTTAGTAGTTTCAGGAAAGGAGTTTTATAGCAGGAGTTTCAGGGCTGTACTTTCAAGGCATGTGTTTCAGGGCAGGATTACCAGGGCAGGAGTTTTAGGGCAGGAGTTTCAGGGCATGAGATTCAAGGTAGGAGTTTCAGGGTAGTGATTTCAGGGTTGTAATTTCAGGGAAGGAATTTTAGGGCAGGAGTTTCAGGGTAGGAAATTCAGGGCAGGAGATTCAGGGCAGGAATGTCAGGGCAGGAATTTCAGGGCAGCAGTTTCAGGGTTGGAGTTTTAGGACATGAGTTTCAGGGCAAGAGTTTCACGTCAGGAGATTCAGGGCCGATGTTTCAGGTCACTGTTTTGAAGGCATGAGTTTCAGGGCAGGAGATTCAGGGCTTGAGTTTCAGGGTAGTGATTTCAGGGTTGTAATTTCAGGGAAGGAATTTTAGGGCAGGAGTTTCAGGGTAGGAAATTCAGGGCAGGAGATTCAGGGCAGGAGTTTCAGGGCAGGTGTTTCAGGACATGAGTTTCAGAGAAAGAGATTAACGTCAGGAGACTGAGTGCAGAAGCTTCAGATCAGGGGTTTGAAGGCATGAGTTTCAGTGCAGGAATTTCAGGGCAGCAGTTCAGGGCACGAGATTCAATACAGGAGTGTCAGGGCAGAAGTTTCAGGGCTTGAGTTTCAGGGCAGGAGTTTCAGGGCTTGAGTTTCAGGGCAATGGTTTCAGTGCAGTAGTTTCAGGGCAGGAATATCAGTGCTGCAGTTTCAGGGCAAGAGACTCTGTGCAGGAGTATCAGGGCAGAAGTTTCAGGGCATGAGTTTCAGGGTAGGAGTTTCAGGGTAGGAGTTTCAGGGCAGGAGTTTCAGGGCAGGAGTTTCAGGACATGAGCTTCAGGGCAGGAGTTTCACGTCAGGAGATTCAGGGCAGATGTTTCACATCAGAAGTTTGAAGGCATGAGTTTTAAGGCAGGAGATTCAGAGCAGGATTTTCAGGGCAGGAGTTTCAGGGCAGGAGATTCAGTGCAGGAGTTTCAGGGCAGTGGTTTCAGTGCAGTAATTCCAGGGCAGGAGTTTCAGTGCAGGAGTTTCAGAGCAGTAGTTTCAGAGCAGTAGTTTCCGGGCGGCAGTTTCAGAGCATGAGATTCAGGGCAGGAGTTTCAGGTCATCTGATTGAGGGCAGGAGTTTCAGGGCTAGAGATTCAGGGCAGAAGTTTCAGGACAGGGGTTTGAAGGCATGAGTTTCAGAACAGGAGATTCAGGGTAGGAGTTTCAGAACAGGAGATTCAGGGGAGGACTTTCAGGGCAGGAGATTCAGGGCAGAAGTGTGAGTGCAGGAGTTTCAGGGCAGGAGTTTCAGGGCAGTGGTTTCAGTGCAGTAATTCCAGGGCAGGAGTTTTAGGGCAGGAGTTTCAGGGCAGGAGTTTCAGAGCAGGAGTTTCAGGGCAGGAGTTTCAGGGCAGGTGTTTCAGGACATGAGTTTCAGAGAAAGAGATTAACGTCAGGCGACTGAGTGCAGAAGCTTCAGATCAGGGGTTTGAAGGCATGAGTTTCAGTGCAGGAATTTCAGGGCAGCAGTTCAGGGCACGAGATTCAATACAGGAGTGTCAGGGCAGAAGTTTCAGGGCTTGAGTTTCAGGGCAGGAGTTTCAGGGCTTGAGTTTCAGGGCAATGGTTTCAGTGCAGTAGTTTCAGGGCAGGAATATCAGTGCTGCAGTTTCAGGGCAAGAGACTCTGGGCAGGAGTATCAGGGCAGAAGTTTCAGGGCATGAGTTTCAGGGTAGGAGTTTCAGGGTAGGAGTTTCAGGGCAGGAGTTTCAGGGCAGGAGTTTCAGGACATGAGCTTCAGGGCAGGAGTTTCACGTCAGGAGATTCAGGGCAGATGTTTCACATCAGAAGTTTGAAGGCATGAGTTTTAAGGCAGGAGATTCAGAGCAGGATTTTCAGGGCAGGAGTTTCAGGGCAGGAGATTCAGTGCAGGAGTTTCAGGGCAGTGGTTTCAGTGCAGTAATTCCAGGGCAGGAGTTTTAGGGCAGGAGTTTCAGGGCAGGAGTTTCAGAGCAGCAGTTTCAGGGCAGTAGTTTCCGGGCAGCAGTTTCAGAGCATGAGATTCAAGGCAGGAGTTTCAGTTCATCTGATTGAGGGCAGGAGTTTCAGGGCTGGAGATTCAAGGCAGAAGTTGCAGGACAGGAGTTTGAAGGCATGAATTTCAGAACAGGAGATTCAGGGCAGGAGTTTCAGAGCAGGAGATTCAGGGCAGGAGTTTCAGGGCAGTGGTTTCAGGTTAGTAGTTTCAGGGAAGGAGTTTTATAGCAGGAGTTTCAGGATTGTACTTTCAAGGCATGTGTTTCAGGGCAGGAGTTTTAGGGCAGGAGTTTCAGGGCATGAGATTCAAGGAAGGAGTTTCAGGGCAGCAGTTTTAGGGCAGGCGTTTCAAGGCTGGAGTTTCATGTCAGGAGATTCAGGGCAGGAGTTTCAGGGCAGAACTTTCAGGTCAGAAGTTTCAGGGCAGGATTTCCAGGGCAGGAGTTTTAGGGCAGGAGTTTCAGGGCATGAGATTCAAGGCAGGAGTTTCAGGGCAGCAGTTTTAGGGCAGGAGTTTCAAGGCTGGAGTTTCATGTCAGGAGATTCAGGACAGGAGTTTCAGTGCAGGACTTTCAGGGCAGAAGTTTAAGGACATGATTTTCAGGGCAGGAGTTTCATGGCATGAGATTCAAGGCAGGAATTTCAGGGCAGCAGTTTCAGGGTTGGAGTTTTAGGACATGAGTTTCAGGGCAGGAGTTTCACGTCAGGAGATTCAGGGCCGATGTTTCAGGTCACTGTTTTGAAGGCATGAGTTTCAGGGCAGGAGATTCAGGGCTTGAGTTTCAGGGTAGTGATTTCAGGGTTGTAATTTCAGGGATGGAATTTTAGGACAGGAGTTTCAGGGTAGGAGATTCAGGGCAGGAGATTCACGGCAGGAATTTCAGGGCAGGAGATTCAGGGCAGGAGCTTCAAGGCAGGAGTTTCAGGGCAGGTGTTTCAGTACATGAGTTTCAGAGAAGGAGTTTAACGTCAGGAGATTGAGTGCAGAAGCTTCAGATCAGGGGTTTGAAGGCATGAGTTTCAGTGCAGGAATTTCAGGGCAGCAGTTCAGGGCACGAGATTCAATACAGGAGTTTCAGGGCAGAAGTTTCAGAGCTTGACTTTCAGGGCAGGAGTTTCAGGGCTTGAGTTTCAGGGCAGGAGTTTCATGGCAGGAGGTTCAGGGCAGGAGATTCCGGGCAGGAATGTCAGGGCAGGAGTGTCAGGGCAGGAGTGTCACGGCAGTGGTTTCAGTGCAGTAGTTTCAGTGCAGGAATTTTAGGGCAGGAATATCAGTGCTGCAGTTTCAGGGCAAGAGATTCAGGGCAGGAGTATCAGGGCAGGTGTTTGAGGTCATGAGATTCAAGGCAGGAGTTTCAGGGTAGCAGTTTCAGGGCAGGAGTTTCAGGGCAGAATTTCACGTCAGGAGATTCAGGTCCGATGTTTCAGGTCACTGCTTTGAAGAATGAGTTTCAGGGCAGGAGATTCAGGGCTTGAGTTTCAGGGTAGTGGTTTCAGGGTTGTAGTTTCAGGGAAGGAGTTTTAGGGCAGGAGTTTCAGGGTAGGAATTTCAGGGCAGGAGATTCAGGGCATGAGATTCAAGGCAGGAGTTTCAGGGCATGAGTTTCAGGGCAGGAGTTTCTGGTTATGAGATTCATGGCAGGAGTTTCAGGGCTGTACTTTCAGGGCTGGAATTTCAGGACATAAGTTTCAGAGAAGGAGTTTAACGTCAGGAGATTGAGTGCAGAAGTTTCAGGTCAAGGGTTTGAAGGCATGAGTTTCAGGGCAGGAGTTTCAGGGCAGCAGTTCAGGGCACGAGATTCAATACAGTAGTGTCAGGGCAGAAGTTTCAGGGCTTGAGTTTCAGGGCAGGAGTTTCAGGGCTTGAGTTTCAGTGCAGTAGTTTCAGGGCAGGAATATCAGTGCTGCAGTTTCAGGGCAAGAGATTCAGAGCAGGAGTATCAGGGCAGGAGTTACAGGGCATGAGTTTCAGGGTAGGAGTTTCAGGGTAGGAGTTTCAGGGCAGGAATTTCAGGACAGGAGTTTCAGGACATGAGCTTCAGGGCAGAAGTTTCACGTCAGGAGATTCAGGCCAGATGTTTCACGTCAGAAGTTTGAAGGCATGAGTTTCAAGGCAGGAGATTCAGGGGAGTACTTTCAGGGCAGGAGAGTCAGGGCAGGAGATTCAGGGCAGGAGTTTCAGGGCAGGAGTTTCAGGGCAGGAGATTCAGTGCAGGAGTTTCCGGGCAGTGGTTTCAGTGCAGTAATTCCAGGGCAGCAGTTTCAGGGCAGGAGTTTAAGAGCATGAGATTCAAGGCAGGAGTTTCAGGTCATCTGATTGAGGGCAGGAGTTTCATGGCTAGACATTCAGGGCAGAAGTTTCAGGACAGGGGTTTAAAGGCATGAGTTTCAGAACAGGAGATTCAGGGCAGGAGTTTCAGAGCAGGAGATTCAGGAGAGGACTTTCAGGGCAGGAGATTCAGGGCAGAAGTTTCAGGGCAGGAGTTTCAGGGCAGGAGTTTAAGGGCAGGAGTTTCAGGGCAGGAGTTTCAGGGCAATGGTTTCAGTGCAGAAATTCCAGGGCAGGAGCTTTAGAGCAGTAGTTTCAGGGTAGGAGATTCAGGGCAGGAGATTCAGGGCAGGAATTTCAGGGCAGGAGATTCAGGGCATGAGATTCAAGGCAGGAGTTTCAGGGCATGAGTTTCAGGGCAGGAGTGTCTGGTTATGAGATTCCTGGCAGGAGATTCAGGGCAGGAATTTCAGGGCAGGAGATTCAGGTCATGAGATTCAAGGCAGGAGTTTCAGGGCATGAGTTTCAGGGCAGGAGTGTCTGGTTATGAGATTCCTGGCAGGAGTTTCAGGGCTGCAGTTTCAGGGCAGGTGTTTCAGGACATGAAATTCAGAGAAAGTGTTTAACGTCAAGAGATTGAGTGTAGAAGCTTCAGGTCAGGGGTTTGAAGGCATGAGTTTCAGTGCAGGAATTTCAGGGCAGCAGTTCAGGGCACGAGATTCAATACAGGAGTTTCAGGCCGGAAGTTTCAGGGCAGGAATTTCATGGCAGGAAATTCAGAGGAGGAGTGTCAGGGCAGGAGTGTCACGGCAGTGGTTTCAGTGCAGTAGTTTCAGTGCAGGAATTTTAGGGCAGGAATATCAGTGCTGCAGTTTCAGGGCACGAGATTCAGGGCAGGAGTATCAGGGCAGGTGTTTCAGGTCATGAGATTCAAGGCAGGAGTTTCAGGGTAGCGGTTTCAGGGTAGGAGTTTCAGGGCAGGAGTTTCAGGGCAGATGTTTCACGTCAGGAGTTTGAAGGCATGAGTTTCAGGGCAGGGAATTCTGGGCAGGAGCTTCAGGGCAGGAGTTTCAGGATAGTTGTTTCAGGGTTGTACTTTCAGAGCAGGAGTTGTAGGGCAGTGGTTTCAGGTTAGTAGTTTCAGGGAAGAAGTTTTATGGCAGGAGTTTTAGGCCTGTACTTATAGGGTAGGTGTTTCTGGGCAGGATTTTCAGGGCAGGAGTTTCATGTCAGGAGTTTCAGGGCAGTATTTGCAGGACATGACTTTCAGAGTAGGAGTTTCAAGTCAGGAGATTCAGGGTAGATATTTCAGGTCAGGAGTTTCAAGGCATGAGTTTAAGGGCAGGGGATCCTGGGCAGGAGTTTCAGGGCAGGAGATTCAGGGCAGGAGTTTCAGGGCAGTGGTTTCAGGTAAGTAGTTTCAGGGAAGGAGTTTTATAGCAGGAGTTTCAGGGCAAGAGTTTCAGGACAGTACTTTCAAGGCATTTGTTTCAGGGCAGGAGTTTTAGGGCATGAGATTCAAGGTAGGAGTTTCAGGGCAGCAGTTTTAGGGCAGGAGTTTCAGGGCTGGAGTTTCATGTCAGGAAATTCAGGACAGGAGATTCAGGGCAGGAGTTTCAGGGCAGTGTTTTCAGGTAAGTAGTTTCAGGGAAGGAGTTTTATAGCAGGAGTTTCAGGGCAAGAGTTTCAGGACTGTACTTTCAAGGCATTTGTTTCAGGGCAGGATTTCCAGGGCAGGAGTTTTAGGGCATGAGATTCAAGGTAGGAGTTTCAGGGCAGCAGTTTTAGGGCAGGAGTTTCAGGGCTGGAGTTTCATGTCAGGAGATTCAGGACAGGAGTTTCAGGGCAGGAGTTTCAGGGCAGAATTTTCAGAGCAGGAATTTCATGGCAGGAGATTCAGGGCAGGAGTGTCACGGCAGTGGTTTCAGTGTAGTAGATTCAGTGCAGGAATTTTAGGGCAGGAATATCAGTGCTGCAGTTTCAGGGCAAGAGATTCAGGGCAGGTGTTTCAGGTCATGAGATTCAAAGCAGGAGTTTCAGGGTAGCAGTTTCAGGGTAGGAGTTTCAGGGCAGGAGTTTCAGGGCAGATGTTTCACGTCAGGAGTTTGAAGGCATGAGTTTCAGGGCAGAGAATTCTGGGCAGGAGCTTCAGGGCAGGAGTTTCAGGATAGTTGTTTCAGGGTTGTACTTTCAGAGCAGGAGTTGTAGGGCAGTGGTTTCAGGTTAGTAGTTTCAGGGAAGAAGTTTTATGGCAGGAGTTTTAGGGCTGTACTTTCAGGGCAGGTGTTTCTGGGCAGGATTTTCAGGGCAGGAGTTTCATGTCAGGAGTTTCAGGGCAGGATTTGCAGGACATGACTTTCAGGGTAGGAGTTTCAAGTCAGGAGATTCAGGGTAGATGTTTCAGGTCAGGAGTTTCAAGGCATGAGTTTAAGGGCAGGGGATCCTGGGCAGGAGTTTCAGGGCAGGAGATTCAGGGCAGGAGTTTCAGGGCAGTGGTTTCAGGTAAGTAGTTTCAGGGAAGGAGTTTTATAGCAGGAGTTTCAGGGCAAGAGTTTCAGGACTGTACTTTCAAGGCATGTGTTTCAGGGCAGGATTTCCAGGGCAGGAGTTCAGAGCATGAGATTCAAGGTAGGAGTTTCAGGGCAGCAGTTTTAGGGCAGGAGTTTCAGGGCTGGAGTTTCATGTCAGGAGATTCAGGACAGGAGTTTCAGGGCAGGAGTTTCATGGTACTGTGGGCAGTTTTGGTCTCCTTATTTAAGAAAGGATGTGCCGACGTTGGAGAGGGTACAGAGAAGATTCACTAGAATGATTCCGGAAATGAGAGGGTTAACATATGAGGAAAGTTTGTCCACTCTTGGGCTGTATTCCTTGGAGTTTAGAAGAATGAGGGGAGACCTCATAGAAACATTTCGAATGTTAAAAGGCATGGACAGAGTGGATGTGGCAAAGTTGTTTCCCATGATGGGGGAGTCTAGTACGAGAGGGCATGACTTCAGGATTGAAGGGCGCCCTTTCAGAACAGAAATGCGAAAAAAAATTTTAGTCAGAGGGTGGTGAATCTATGGAATTTGTTGCCATGGGCAGCAGTGGAGGCCAAGTCATTGGGTGTCTTTAAGGCAGAGATTCATAAGGATCTGAGTAGCCAGGGCATCAAAGGTAATGGTGAGAAGGCGGGGCAGTGGGACTAAATAGGATAAAATGGATCAGCTCATGATAAAATGGCGGAGCAGACTCGATGGGCCGAATGGCCTGCTTCTGCTCCTTTGTCTTATGGTCTTATTGTCTTATGGCATGAGATTCAGGGCAGGAATTTCAGGGCAGCAGTTTCAGGGTAGGAGTTTTAGGACATGAGTTTCAGGGCAGGAGTTTCACGTCAGGAGATTCATGGCCGATGTTTCAGGTCACTGCTTTGAAGGCATGAGTTTCAGCACAGGAGATTCAGGGCTTGAGTTTCAGGGCAGTGGTTTCAGTGCAGTAATTCCAGGGCAGCAGTTTCAGGGCAGGAGTTTCAGAGCAGTAGTTTCAGAGCAGTAGTTTCCAGGCGGCAGTTTCAGAGAATGAGATTCAAGGCAGGAGTTTCAGTGCAGGAGTTTCAGGTCATCTGATTGAGGGCAGGAGTTTCAGGGCTAGAGATTCAGGGCAGAAGTTTCAGGACAGGAGTTTGAAGGCATGAATTTCAGAACAGGAGATTCAGGGCAGAAGTTTCAGGGCAGGAGTTTCAGGGCAGTGGTTTCAGTGCAGTAATTCCAGGGGAGGAGTTTTAGGGCAGCAGTTTCAGGGCAGGAGTTTCAGAGCAGGAGTTTCAGGGCAGTAGTTTCCGGGCAGCAGTTTCAGAGCATGAGATTCAAGGCAGGAGTTTCAGTTCATCTGATTGAGGGCAGGAGTTTCAGGGCTAGAGATTCAGGGCAGAAGTTGCAGGACAGGAGTTTAAAGGCATGAATTTCAGAACGGGGATTCAGGGCAGGAGTTTCGTAGCAGGAGATTCAGGGCAGTAGTTTCAGGCAGTAGATTCAGGGCAGGAGTTTCAGGGCAGTGGTTTCAGTGCAGTAATTCCAGGGCAGGAGTTTCAGGGCAGTCGTTTCCGGGCAGCAGTTTCAGAGCATGAGATTCAAGGCAGGAGTTTCAGTTCATCTGATTGAGGGCAGGAGTTTCAGGGCTAGAGATTCAGGGCAGAAGTTGCAGGACAGGAGTTTGAAGGCATGAATTTCAGAACAGGAGATTCAGGGCAGGAGTTTCAGAGCAGGAGATTCAGGGCAATAGTTTCAGGCAGTAGATTCAGGGCAGGAGTTTCAGGGCAGTAGTTTCAAGACATGAGCTTCAGGGCAGGAGTTTCACGTCAGGAGATTCAGGGCAGATGTTTCACGTCAGGAGTTTGAAGGCATGAGTTTCAGGGCAGGAGTTTCAGGGCAGGAGGTTCAATGCAGGAGTTTCAGGGCAGTAGTTTCAGGGCAGGAGTTTCAGGACATGAGCTTCAGGGCAGGAGTTTCACGTCAGGAGATTCAGGGCAGATGTTTCACGTCAGGAGTTTGAAGGCATGAGTTTCAGGGGAGGACTTTCAGGGCAGGAATTTCAGGGCAGGTGTTTCAGGGCAGGAGATTCAGTGCAGGAGTTTCAGGGCAGTGGTTTCAGTGTAGTAATTCCAAGGCAGGAGTTTTAGGGCAGGAGTTTCAGGGCAGGAGTTTCAGACCTGTAGTTTCAGGGCAGTAGTTTCCGGGCAGGAGTTTCAGGACATGAGCTTCAGGGCAGGAGTTTCACGTCAAGAGATTCAGGGCAGATGTTTCACGTCAGAAGTTTGAAGGCATGAGTTTCAAGGCAGGAGTTTCAGGGGAGGACTTTCAGGGCAGGGGATTCAGGGCAGGGGTGTCAGGGCAGGAGTTTCAGGGCAGGAGTTTCAGTGCAGGAGTTTCACGGCAGTGGTTTCAGTGCAGTAATTCCAGGGCAGGAGTTTCAGGGCAGGAGTTTCAGATCAGTAGTTTCCAGGCAGCAGTTTCAGAGCATGAGATTCAAAGCAGGAGTTTCAGGGCAGGAGTTTCAGGTCATCTGATTGAGGGCAGGAGTTTCAGGGCTAGAGATTCAGGGCAGAAGTTTCAGGACGGGGGTTTGAAGGCATGAGTTTCAGAACAGGCGATCCAGGGCAGCAGTTTCAGGCAGGAGATTCAAGGCGGGAGTTTCAGGACCGTAGTTTCAGGGCAGGAGTTTCAGTAGATGAGCTTCAGGGCAGGAGTTTCACGTTAGGAGATTCAGGGTAGATATTTCACGTCAGGAGTTTGAAGACATGAGTTTCAGGGCAGGAGATTCAGGGGGGAACTTTCAGGGCAGGAGATTCAGGGCAGGAGTTTCAGTGCATGAGCTTCAGGGCAGGAGTTTCAGGGCAGTGGTTTCAGTGCAGTAATTCCAGGGCAGGAGTTTTAGGGCAGGAGTTTCAGGGCAGGAGTTTCAGAGCAGGAGTTCCAGGGCAGTAGTTTCTGGGCAGCAGTTTCAGAGCATGAGATTCAAGGCAGGAGTTTCAGTTCATCTGATTGAGGGCAGGAGTTTCAGGGCTAGAGATTCAGGGCAGAAGTTGCAGGACAGGAGTTTGAAGGCATGAGTTTCAGAACAGGAGATTCAGGGCAGGAGTTTCAGAGCAGGAGATTCAGGGCAGCAGTTTCAGGGCAGTAGTTTCAGGGCAGGAGTTTTAGGGCAGAAGTTTCAGGAGGTAACTAAACCCGAACCCTAATTTCCAATGGACCGCGCATCCCAACTAAACTGGACAGCACCCCAAATAACCCAAACGACACCACACTAAAGGGCTGATATAACAGTCCTTTACCCTACCCCTAAATCTAACATCTCCAACCCTGCTAAACACCCCCATAAACCCAAGACGTCACTCCATCAAGGTGCCAAATTCGCCCAATATCACCAGCAGCTAGGCTCCTATTTCAGCCCTCCCCCCTACTGCAGGGGACACCCCCACCCCCGCAATGCCAATTGCCACCCTACCCCACTTCCCTTTGGCGTGAAACCTCAACTCCAATTACCTAACTCTACCCCCGGGCATGTCCCTCCCCACAGCACCCCTCAATTAGCTACCGCACAACCCCCAGATCACAGCACACAGTCCCTATAAAAAAGACCCCAAATCCAAAACACTATCCATAGGCAATAACTCCACTATTGTAACTTAAACTCCAGAATGGAGGTTGAAGAGGAGGAAGATCCCAGTAAAGGAAAGTTGGGGACCGAGATGATGATGACGTGGGCCAAAAACAAAGTGGCAGGGTAAAGTGATACTGCATTTCCAGTACGAGATCCACAAACACTAGAGGGATATTTTGCCCACTGCCCACATACTCGCACCCTAACCCCTAATCCCTAACCCTCCACCACTGACTCAGGCAGTGCATTCCATGCACCAACTACTCTCTGAGTAAAAAACTTTCCTTTAATATCCCCCTTGAACTTAACACCCCTTACCTTAAAGCAATGTCCTCTTGTATTGAGCAGTGGTGCCCTGGGGAAGAGGTGCTGGCTATCCACTCTATCTATTCCTCTTATTATCTTGTACACCTCTATCATGTCTCCTCTCATCCTCCTTCTCTCCAATTACTAAAGCCCTAGCTCCCTTAATCTCTGAACATAATGCATACTTTCTAAGCAAGGCAGCATCCTGGTATATCTCCTCTGTACCCTTTCCAATGCCTCCACATCCTTCCTATAGTGAGGCAACTGGAACAGGACACAGTACTCCAAGTGCGGCCTAACCAGAGTTTTATAGGGCTGCATCATTACATCGCGACTCTTAAACTCTATCCCTCGACTTATGAAAGCTGACACATCATAAGCTTTCTTAACTACCCTATCCACCTGTGAAGCAACTGTCAGGGATCTGTGGACATGTACCCCCAGATCCCTCTGCTCCTCCACACTACCAAGTATCCTGCCACTTACTTTGTACTCTGCCTTGGACTTTGTCCTTCCAAAGTGTATCACCTCACACTTCTCCGGGTTGAACTCCATATGCCACTTCTCAGCCCACTTCTGCATTCTATCAATGGCTTTCTGCAATCTTTGATAATCCTCTACACTATCTACAACACCACCAACCTTTGTGTTGTCTGCAAACTTGCCAACCCACCCTTCTACCCCAACATCCAGGTCGTTAATAAAAATCATGAAAAGTAGAGGTCCCAGAACAGATCCTTGTGGGACACCATTAGTCACAATCCTCCAATCTGAATGTAATCCCTTCACCACGACCCTCTGCCTTCTGCAGGCAAGCCAATTCTGAATCCACCTGGCCAAACTTCCCTGGATCCCATGCCTTCTGACTTTCTTAATAAACCTACCATGTGGAACCTTGTCAAATGCCTTACTAAAATCCATATAGATCACATCCACTGCTCTACTCTCATCTATATGCCTGGTCACCTCCTCAGAGAACTCTACCAGGCTTGCTAGACATGATCTGCCCTTCACAAAGCCATGCTGACTGTTCATGATCAGACCATGATTCTCTAAATGCCCATAGTTCCTATCTCCAAGAATCTTTTCCAACAGCTTTCCCACCACAGACGTAAGGCTCACTGGTCTATAATTACCTGGACTATCCTGACTACTTTTTTTGAACAAGGGGACAACATTCGTCTCCCTCCAATCCTCCTGTACCATTCCTGTGGACAACGAGGACATAAAGATCCTAGCCAGAGGCTCGGCAATCTCTTCCCTCGCCTCGTGGAGCAGCCTGGGGAATATTCCGTCAGGACCCAGGGACTTATAGAAACATAGAAACATAGAAAATAGGTACAGGAGTAGGCCATTCGGCCCTTCGAGCCTGCACCGCCATTTATTATGATCATGGCTGATCATCCAACTCAGAACCCTGCACCAGCCTTCCCTCCATACCCCCTGATCCCTGTAGCCACAAGGGCCATATCTAACTCCCTCTTAAGTATAGCCAATGAACTGGCCTCAACTGTTTCCTGTGGCAGAGAATTCCACAGATTCACCACTCTCTGTGTGAAGAAGTTTTTCCTAATCTCACTCCTAAAAGGCTTCCCCCTTATCCTCAAACTGTGACTCCTCGTGCTGGACTTCCCCAACATCGGGAACAATCTTCCTGCATCTAGCCTGTCCAATCCCTTTAGGATTTTATATGTTTCAATCAGATCCTCCCTCAATCTTCTAAATTCCAATGAGTACAAGCCTAGTTCATCCAGTCTTTCTTCCTATGAAAGTCCTGCCATCCCAGGAATCAATCTGGTGAGTCTTCTTTGTACTCCCTCTATAACAAGGATGTCTTTCCTCAGATTAGGGGACCAAAACTGCACACAATACTCCAGGTGTGGTCTCACCAAGGCCTTCTACAACTGCAGGAGTACCTCTCTGCTCCTGTATGCGAATCCTCTCGCTACAAATGCCAGATACCATTCGCCTTTTTCACCGCCTGCTGTACCTGCATGCCCACTTTCAATGACTGGTGTATAATGGCACCCAGGTCTCGTTGCACCTCCCCTTTTCCTAATCGGCCACCATTCAGATAATAATCTGTTTTCCTATTTTTGCCACCAAAGTGGATAACTTCACATTTATCCACATTAAATTGCATCTGCCATGAATTTGCCCACTCACCCAACCTATCCAAGTCACCCTGCATCCTCTTAGCATCCTCCTCACAGCTAACACTGTCGCCCAACTTCGTGTCATCCGCAAACTTGGAGATGCTACATTTAATTCCCTCATCCAAGTCATTAATATATATTGTAAACAACTGGGGTCCCAGCACTGAGCATTGCGGTACCCCACTAGCCACTGCCTGCCATTCTGAATCCATCCTAATGTATTTTAACAACTTCAACACCTCCTCCCCCTTAATATCAACATGCTCCAGAACATCAACCTCACTCATATTGTCCTCACCATCATCAGGTTCCCTCACATTGGTGAATACTGAAGAGAAGTATTCATTGAGGACCTCACTCACTTCCACAGCCTCCAGGCACATCTTCCCACCTTTATCTCTAATCGGTCCTACCTTTACTCCTGTCATCCTTTTTTTCTTCACATAATTGAAGAATGCCTTGGGGTTTTCCTTTACCGTACTCGCCAAGGCCTTCTCATGCCCCCTTCTTGCTCTTCTCAGCCCCTTCTTAAGCTCCTTTCTTGCTTCCCTATATTCCTCAATAGACCCATCTGATCCTTGCTTCCTAAACCTCATGTATGATGCCTTCTTCCACCTGACTAGATTTTCCACCTCTCTTGTCACCCATGGTTCCTTCACCATACCATTCTTTATCTTCCTCTCCGGGACAAATTTATCCCTAACATCCTGCAAGAGATCTCTAAATATGGACCACATGTCCATAGTACATTTCCCTGCAAAAACATCATCCCAATTCACATCCGCAAGTTCTAGCCTTATAGCCTCATAATTTGTCCTTCCCCAATTCAAAACTTTCCTGTCCTCTCTGATTCTGTCCTTTTCCACGATAATGCTAAAGGCCAGGGAGCGATGGTCACTGTCCCCCAGATGCTCACCCACTGAGAGGTCTGTGACCTGACCCGGTTCATTACTTAGTATTAGATCTAGTATGGCATTCCCCCTAGTTGGCCTGTCCACATACTGTGACAGGAATCCGTCCTGGACACACATAACAAACTCTGCCCCATCTAGACCCTTGGAACTAATCAGGTGCCAATCAATATTAGGGAAGTTAAAGTCACCCATGATAACTACCATGTTACTTTTGCATTTTTCCAAAATCTGACTCCCAAACTGCTCCTCTGCATCTCTGCTGCTACCGGGGTGCCTATAGAATACCCCCAATAGAGTAACTGCTCCCTTCCTGTTCCTGACTTCCACCCATACTGACTCAAAAGAGGATCCTGCTACATTACCCACCCTTTCTGTAGCTGTAATATTATCCCTGACCAGTAATGCCACCCCTCCTCCCCTTTTTCCGCCCTCTCTATCCCTCTTAAAGCACTGAAATCCAGGAATATTGAGAATCCGTTCCTGCCCTGGTGCCAGCCAAGTCTCTGTAATGGCCATTACATCATAATTCCATGTATGTATCCAAGCTCTCAGTTCATCACCTTTATTCCTGATGCTTCTTGCATTGAGGTACACACATTTCAGCCCTTCTACCTTACTGTCTTTACACCGTTTATCCTGCTTCTCTTTCCTCAAAGCCTCTCTATATGTTAGACCGGGCTTTACTCCATGCACTTATTTCACTGCTCTATCGCTCTGGGTCCCATTCCCCTTGCAAATTAGTTTAAACCCTCCCGAACCAAGCTAGCTAAGCTACCTGCAAGGATGTTCAGCATTCTGTATATGAGTCCCGGCCCTACGTCCTGTTCCCAAGGAGGGGTCCATGTTCCTGTCTCTCAAGTCCAAGGCTCCGTGTTCCCATGCTCTAGACCAAGGTTCCGAGGGTCCAGTCCTCGTCCAGGGCTCTGAGGATCCTGTCGCCCAAGACCACATCATTTCTTCGCCAAGCTCCGGAGTCCGAGACTGAGTCAAGACCCAGGCTCTGGGTCCTTGCCCAGTCTTTGGCTCGGAATCCATACCCAAACCTCGAAGAACCCAAGCCACGTCCAGTCCTGTAGCCACATCATGTCCGTACCTAGAACCTGAATGACTGTCGACCTCTGGCCCTGACACCAATTGCTATGAAGTGCTTCGAGAGACTGGTTATGGCACACATCAACCACAGCCTACCAGTCAACCTCGACGCTTTGCAATTCACCTACCGGAGCAACAGGTCAACGTCAGATGTCATCTCTCTGGCCTGACATTCCTCCGTAGAACACTTGCGGAATAAAGATGCATACATAAGGCTCCTTTTCATTGACGACAGCTCTGCCTTTAATACTATCTTTCCAAATAATCTGATTCCTAAGCTCCGGACCCTGGGCCTTAGCACTCAGATTTGCAGCTGGATCTTCAGCTTAGAACCATAGAACCATAGAAACTACAGCACAGAAACAGGACCTTTGGCCCTTCTTGGCTGTGCCGAACCATTTTCTGCCTAGTCCCACTGACCTGCACATGGACCATATCCCTCCATACACCTCCCATCCATGTATCTGTCCAATTTATTCTTAAATGTTAAAAAAGAACCCGCATTTACCACCTCGTCTGGCAGCTCATTCCATACTCCAGTCACTCTCTGTGTGAAGAAGCCCCCCCTAATGTTCCCTTTAAACTTTTCCCCCCTCACCCTTAACCCATGTCCTCTGGTTTTTTTTCTCCCCTTGCCTCAGTGGAAAAAGCCTGCTTGCATTCACTCTATCTATACCCATCATAATTTTATATACCTCTATCAAATCTCCCCTCATTCTTCTACACTCCAGGGAATAAAGTGCTAACCTATTCAACCTTTCTCTGTAACTGAGTTTCTCAAGTCCCAGCAACATCCTTGTAAACCTTCTCTGCACTCTTTCAACCTTATTTATATCCTTCCTGTAATTTGGTGACTAAAACTGAACACAATACTCCAGATTCGATCTCACCAATGCCTTATACAACCTCATCAGAACATTCCAGCTCTTATACTCAATACTACGATTAATAAAGGCCAATGTACCAAAAGCTCTCTTTACGACCCTATCTACCTGTGACGACACTTTTAGAGAATTTTGTATCTGTATTCCCAGATCCCTCTGTTCCACTGCATTCCTCAGTGCCTTACCATTAACCCCGTATGTTCTACGTTGGTTTGTCCTTCCAACGTGCAATACCTCACACTTGTCAGTATTAAACTCCATCTGCCATTTTTCAGCCCATTTTTCCAGCTGGTCCAAGTCCCTCTGCAGGCTCTGAAAACCTTCCTCACTGTCTACCACACCTCCAATCTTTGTATCATCAGCAAATTTGCTGGTCCAATTTACCACATTATCATCCAGATCATTGATATAGTTGACAAATAACAATGGACCCAGCACTGAACCCTGTGGCACACCACTAGTCACAGGCCTCCACTCAGAGAAGCAATTTTCTACCACCTCTCTCTGGCTTCCTCCATCGAGCCAATGTCCAAACCAATTTACCACCTCTTCATGTATACCTAGCGACTGAATTTTCCTAACTAACCTCCCATGCGGGACCTTGTCAAAGGCCTTACTGAAGTCCATGTAGACAATATCCACTGCCTTCCCTTCATCCACTTTCCTGGTAACCTCCTCGAAAAACTCCAACAGATTGGTCAAACATGACCTACCACGCACAAAGCCATGTTGACTCTCCCTAATAAGCCCCTGTCTATCCAAATGCTTGTAGATTCTATCTCTTAGTACTCCCTCCAATAACTTACCTACTACTGACGTTAAACTCACCGGCCTATAATTTCCCGGATTACTTTTCGATCCTTTTTTAAACAACGGAACAACATGAGCCACTCTCCAATCCTCCGGCACTTCACCCGTAGACAGCAACATTTTAAATATTTCTGCCAGGGCCCCCGCAATTTCAACACTAGTCTCCTTCAAGGTCCGAGGGAACACCCTGTCAGGTCCCGGGGATTTATCCACTTTAATTTTCCTTAAGACAGCAAGCACCTCCTCCTTTTCAATCTGTACAGTTGCCATGGTCTCACTACTTGATTCCCTCAATTCCATAGATTTCATGCCAGCTTCCTTAGTAAATACAGACGCAAAAAACCTATTTAAGATCTCCCCCATTTCCTTTGGTTCTGCACAAAGCCGACCACTCTGATCTTCAAGAGGACCAATTTTATCCCTTACAATCCTTTTGCTCTTAATATACTTGTAAAAGCTCTTTAGATTATCCTTCACTTTGACTGCCAAGGCAACCTCATGTCTTCTTTTTGCCCTCCTGATTTCTTTCTTAAGTATATTCTTGCACTTCTTATACTCCTCAAGCACCTGATTTACCCCCTGTTTCCTATACATTTCATACAACTCCCTCTTCTTCTTTATCAGAGTTGCAATATCCCTTGAGAACCAAGGTTCCTTATTCCTATTCAATTTGCCTTTAATCCTGACAGGAACATACAAACTCTGCACTCTCAAAATTTCCCCTTTGAAGGCTTCCCACCTACCAATCACATCTTTGCCAGAGAACAACCTGTCCCAATCCACGCTTTTTAGATCTTTTCTCATTTCTTCAAATTTGGCCTTCTTCCAGTTCAGAACCTTAACCCTAGGACCAGATCTATCCTTGTCCATGATCAAATTGAAACTAATGGCATTATGATCACTGGAACCAAAGTGCTCCCCTGCACAGACTTCCATCACTTGCCCTAATTCGTTTCCTAACAGGAGATCCAATATTGCATCCCCTCTAGTTGGTCCCTCTATATACTGATTTAGAAAACTTTCCTGAACACATTTTACAAACTTCCTAACAGACAGGACCCAGGCTGTAAAAATAGGGGACAAGCTCCCCTCTACAATCACTCTAAGCACTGGTGTACCACAAGGCTGTGTACTCAGCCCCCTGCTGTAATCACTGTACACCCATGCTGGTGTAACAAAGTTTCCATCAAACTCAATATATAAGTTTGCTGATGACACAACAATTGTAGGCCGTATCTTGGGTAATGACAAGTTTGAGTACAGAGAGGAAAGTACGAACCTGGTGGCATGGTGCGAAGACAATAACCTATCCCTCAATGTCAGCAAGATGAAGGAATTGGTTGTTGACTTCAGAAGGAGTAGCGGACCGCACAACCCAATTTACATCTGTGGTGCGCAAGTGGAACAGGTCAAAAGCTTTAAGTTCCTCGGGGTCAATATCACAAATGACCCGACTTGGTCCTACCAAGCAGAGTTCACTGCCAAGAAGGCCCACCAGCGCCTTTACTTCCTAAGAAAACTAAAAGAAATTTGGCCTGTCCACTAAAACCCTCACTAATTTTTATAGATGCACCGTAGAAAGTATTCTTCTAGGGTGCACCACAACCTGGTATGGAAGTTGTCCTGTCCAAGACCGAAAGAAGCTGCAGAAGATTGTGAACACGGCGCAGCACATCACACAAACCAATCTTCCGTCCGTGGACTCACTTTACACCGCACGCTGGAGGTGTGCTCAAGGAATATGTTGATGTATTAGCAGATGTCCTGACAGACATTTTCAACATCTCCCTTAGTCAAGCCATTGTCCCCAGATGCTTCTAAACCCCGTTGCCCTGACCCCCATAGTGATGAAATGCTTTGAACGGCTTGTCAAGTTCCTTGGGGTGCAGATCTTGGACAATCTCACCTGGTCCAGGAACACCACTGGGATTGTGAAACGGGCCCAGCTGAGATTGCACTTTCTGAGGAAGTTTAAACAAGCATCACTCCCCACCAACACCTTAACTACATTCTACGGAAGCGTGGTTGAGAGCGTGCTGACATTTTGCATCACAACCTGGTACTCCAGCTGCAGTGCTGTCGACAAAAAAGCCTTGCAGAGGGTGGTTAGGGGAGCAGAGAAGGTTATTGGGATCTCCCTACCTTCTGTCCAAGACCTCTTTCAGAGTCGATGCCTCCAGAAGACACGGTACAGCATTGAAGACCCCTCACACACTCTACATGAACTGTTTGTTCTTCTGCCATCAGGCAAACGTTACAGGAGCATCAAAACTAAAACCACAAGGCTAGTAAACAGCTTCCTCCCATGGGCAGTCAGACTGCTAAATAGCTGCTCCACCTGACTCTGCTTTTGGACACTTTTAATTCGCACTGGACACTTATAACTTGATTTTAACCGACATGTGGCTGTTGTGTTTTGCTATTTATTGTTATGTTTATTATTTAGTGTTGTGTTTGTTATGTTATGATTGCACTGCTCCTGGGAAACGCTGTCTCATTCTGCCCTGCAGAGCTGATGTACGGTTAGAATGACAATAATGTTTTTTTGAATTGAATTGAATTTGAATTGATCCAGTCGGTTGTCTGTTTAAGCCTGTGCTAAACTATTGTTCAGTAAAGTGATTACGATACGTGGTTATGGATGCTGCCAGGGTTGAGCGGTGGTAAGAATCCACAGGGTTACTGGTAACGAATGCGTCCGTGTTGAGTGGGGCAGACATTCATACCATTGATGAATTATTAATTCGAATTTTAAGTACTGTTAAAGCTGCAGCATAAGTTACAATTGTGGGGCGGAGGTTTGATAAAATGGCAGGCAAAGACTTTGTTCTAGTTCAGACTAGCGCTTAAGTAATGGTACTAGGGCCCCAGGAGAAGTGGGGCCGTGGGCTGTCCATACTTTCCAGCGGGAGGAGAGTGTAGGGGAGCGGGCCGAATCTCCCGTAGCTGGGGCGGAGACTTCAAAGACAGGGTGCTCTCGTTTCTGCGGAGCGAGGGGAAGGAGTGGTCAGATTTGGAATGTCTAATGAGTCCCCCAGTGAAGAGTGAGAATTCTGAGTTGGTATCAGCCCTTAGCTCCCTGGTGAATAAATGGCCCAGTGCCCAGGCAGAGGGTGGTAGCTATCGAAAGCTGAGAATGTTTTCTGGAATGAATCACACCCCCGAAGAGGAAGAGGAGCATGAGACTTGGGAGGAGCAGACCTCTCAGTTGCTAGATGGCTGGAAGTGTCCTGATGACGTAAAGAGATGGAGATTGGTTGAGAATTTGAGAGGGCAGGCTGTTGACTTTGTGAGAGCCGTGACGGCACAATACCCCCTTGCCCCTGCAACGGATTACAGGCGTGTCGCATGACGGGGAGCCCAGTGGAACTCATGATGGAGTTTCAGAACATGCATCAGGAGAAGTGGGAGAAGCTTTCTGCCTACATCTTTCAGCTAGAGAGGCAGCTAAATGGCTTGCCATGTAGAGGGCCATTCAGACGGCTGAGGCAGATTAGTTAAGAATGGACCAAATAGCGAGAGGCGCCCAGTCCCAGGACCAGATCACTTGGTGTCTCCAACTGTCTTGAAAGACGCGGCGCCCTCCCTCGTTTGTTGAACTGATCATGAAGTACGAAGATGGAGGTCACCTTCAAGTGGGAGATGGCCCTGGCGCATCTTTTCCCGGTGACAGTAATGTCTAGTGTCCCTGCGAGACAAGCCGGGGAGCAACTCTCTTCCAACAAGGGAATGTTGACTGCTGAGTCATTCAACTTTGGGGACTCCCCAGTACCTGCGGGTTGGAAGAAGAGGTTGATAGAAAAGATGTTGAAACTGGATGGTGTCTTTTCTACTGACGAGTTTGATGTGGGTTGTTCCAAGAGCACTCACCACACTATCCAGGTGACCAAGGAAACCCCGTTCAGAGAAAGGTTGCGGCGACTGGCCCTGGCAGGGCTGGAAGATGTTTGGCAGCATTTGTGTAAGCTGAATGAAGCTGGTATCATCACTGAGTCCAGGAATCCCTAACGCTCTCAATAATGGTAGCCGGGAAGAAGAATGGGAAGGTACGGATGTGTGTGGACTATAGGACTCTGAACAGGAGTACCGTTCCCAACCAGTATACAGTCCTGAGGATCGAAGACACGCTGGCCTGCCTCAGTGGTGCGAAGTGGTTCAGTGTGCTGGATTTGAGGAGTGGATATCACCAGATCCCCATAAGTGATGCTGACAAAGAGAAGACAGCATTTATATGTCCCCTGGGATTCATCCAGTTCAAAGCATGCATATTGGGAACCCCTGCAAACTTCCAGTATGTCATGCAGTTAACAGTGCGGGACAGGAACCTGCTTGAGGTATTGGTGTATCTGGATGACCTCATAGTATTTGGGTCCACCTTGGAGGCACATGAAGCGATGCTACTGAAGGTACTGCTCTGCCTGAAAGCTGAAGGGTTAAAACTTTCCCTGGACAAGTGCCAGTTCTGCCAAACGTCTGCTAGCTATATTGGGTACGTAGTCTCATGGGATGGAGTAGCTAGATCCGTCTAAGATAGTTGCGGTAACCACATGGCCAAGGCCGCAGACTGTGAGCGCTTTGCGCTTGTTCATTGGGTTCTGTGGGTACTATCGGAGGTTCGTGAAGGGCTACGCGAAAGTGAGTCGCCCGTTAAATCAGCCTCTGTGTGGTTACACTCCCTTGGGGAAGAAAAGGAGGAGAACAAAAGGGGAGAGGAGGGTAACGAGTAGCTTAGCCCTTCTGAGCCTTTTGGAGCGAAATAGGATGCAAAATGTGAGGATGCCTTTCAGTCACTGAAGGAGCCGCTGACACAGATGCCTGTTCTGGCTTTTGCAAACTCCCGAATGCTGTATATACTGCATACGAATGCTAGCAGAGAGGGCTTAGTGGGTGTACTCTATCAGGATCAGGGCACAGGGTTGAGACCTGTAGTGTTTGTCAGCCGGAGTCTGTCACCCCGAGGAAAACCTATCCCACGCACAAGTTGGAGTTCCTGGCATTGAAATGGGCTGTGGTGGATAAGTTGAGTAACTACTTTTATGGTGCCAAGTTTGAGCTGAGGATGGACAACAATACCCCAACTTATATCCTAACCTCTGTGAAATTGTATGCCACAGGCCTTCGGTGGTTGGCGGCCTTGACTCCCTATGATTTGAGCCTGAAATACCGGCTGGGAAGTAGGAACATTGATGCTGATGCTTTGTGCCGATGTGCGCATGAAGGACTGGACAGGGATGAAGAGTAGGAGAGCGGTCCTGCCCCGGGAATGAAAGCCATGTTGCAGTTTTCCATCACTGTGAAGGCAGATGGAAGGCAAAGGCAGGATCAAGTGGTAGACCAATTGAGAGCTTCTAATGGCGCCATTCCACTGTAACCTGACTGCTCTGAAGACAAACCAAACGCTGGAATCGAGTCCTGTGGAAGTGGCAGCTCCTCTGCGAGATGACCGGCATTGGTATTTTTGGTCGGCGGTCAAAAAGGGAGACATGTCCCAAGCGGAGAAGATTAAATATGCTGTGGTGCCTCCATTCCCGAAAGAATGGCCCAGATTGGCGATGAGAAAACAAATCCTATACTTGGTCACGCCGCCTCCAGTCCGGCCACGGCTTTCCCAACTGGTCCTGCCTGAGAAGCATTGGAGGATTGTGTTGTAGTCACTTCATGATGATTCTAGCCATTTGGGGATTGAAAAGACCTATGGATTGCTCAAAGGTCGGTTCTACTAGCCCTGAATGAAGCCGGAGGTCAAAAACTACTGCAGGTCATGCATTCGCTGCATATGAAGGAAAATGTTGCCTACGAGGGCCACTCCATTGTCCAATTTGCCCCTTGACCTGGTGTGTATGGATTTCCTGTCAATAGAGCCAGATGCCAGCAACATGGCGAATGTCTTAGTTATCACGGATCACTACACCAGCTATGAGCAAGCTTTCCTTACCAAGGATCAGAGAGCATCCACGGTGGCATTTCCAATGGCCTCCCTGGGCAGATACATAGTGATCAGGGACGGGATTTTGAGAGTAGGCTCATACATGAGCTACTGAGCATGCTTGGAGTCAAGAAGTCGAGGACGTCTCTGTATCATCCGCAAGGTGATCCCCAGTCCAAGAGGTTTAATCGGACCTTGCTAGACATGTTAGGAACCTTGGAAATCAATAAAAAGAACAAGTGAATTTGATATGTTGGACATCTGGTCCACTGCTATAAATGTACATGAAATGAAGCTACCAGGTACTTGCCACAATATCTGATGTTTGGGCGCGAGGCGAGGTTGCCCATTGATCTTTGTTTTGGGACTGACGAAGGTGACTTACCCCCGAAGACTTATCTGAATAAGTTGGATGATGGATAATTTGTGCCAAAGTTTGCGGATGATACAAAGGTAGGTGGAAGGGTGGGTACTGCGAAGGAAGAAAACCGATTGCAGCAGGACTTAGACAAATTGGAAGAATGACAAAAAAGTGATGAAACAGGAGAGGGTTCAAAGGAGGTTCACGAATATGATTCCAGGATTGAATGGCTTGTCATACGAACAGTGTTTGATGGCTCTGGGCCTGTAGTCACTGGAATTCAAAAGAGTGACGGGTGACCTCATTGAAACCTATTGAATAGTGAAAGGCCTTGATTGAGTGCATGCTTCCTATAGTGGGAAAAAATGAGACCAGAGGATACAGCTTCAGTATGGAGGGGCGCCTTTTTAGAAGGGAGATGAGAAGGAATTTCTTTAGCCACAAAGCGGTGAATCTGTGGAATTCATTGCCACAGTAAGCTGTGGAGGCCGTCTTTTGTATATTTAAGGCAGAGCTTCATAGATTCCTGATCGGTCAGGGAATGAGGGTATACGGTAAGAAGGCAGGAAATTGGGGCTGAGATGAAAAGTTGGATCAGCCATGATGAAATTGCAGAGCAGGTGCACTAGAGCAGATGTCCTAATTCTGCAGCTATATAGTATGGTGTTACGGTCTTGTAAGTTGCTTCAGTTACAGAGAAAGTGCAATGTAGCTAGAAGATAAAGTGCAAGAGAACCATGGCGAGATATGCAGAGAGTTCAAGAGTTCACGAGTAGCTCTTGCTCAAATGTCAATGCCCCCAATACCCTGACGCATCTGTTAACTGTTTTGGAAATTGATATTTCATAGCAGGGGAGACCTGACTAGCCAGCTGGTTTTTCAAAATTCATGCACAAACTCATTAAGCCAATGCCTCCACCCAATACAATATAATGAGGATTTCCAAGTTCACAGGTTCAATGATCTTGTTTTCTTCTAACTGCGTAAGCTCCGCCTCAATTTGGGGGCGAAACATGTATGGCAGGGAATGTGCCTTGAAGAATTTTGGTTTTGGAAGGCGTACCCTTGAGCGTACCTTTATCAGGATTGCTGAAAAGAAGTTTATAGCGCTTGAGTAAGTGCTCCACCGACATATTGGTTTTCATGACAGGCACATTCCCTTGTAGCCAATCGCACCCGAGTAAATTCACTCCGTCTCGTTTAGTGATATGCACTCACAATATTCCCTCTAACTTGTAATGACCAGTGTGCACAAAAGTCTGGTGCTGTGGTTGCTCGTACTAGATGGGCCGAAGAGCCTGTTTCTGCACTGTACTTTTTTCTGACTCTCTGACTCCGTATGAAGCATGGAGTAAAAATTACCATTTGAGTCAATGACCAAGAAGGTTGGAGGATGCACTGAGAGCAGCTTGGAAGTATCGCCACACTTCCGGCGCAAATGTAGCATGCCCGAATCTTACGAATGCTACAGGGGCAGGGATCCGGCCTGCCTGTAGTTGGCGCTATAAAGCGTTAAGCTAACCGCTAAGCTGTTAGTGCGTGCAAGTACTGAAACGTAGAATTATGTTTGTAATTAATATAAGATCAATAAAATGTCAAAACATAACCATTATACCAAAACGGATAGCTCTCAGCATGCAAACGTCTAAAATGATGCAATTGCCATTTCTCATGCTTAGGGAAATACATTGTACACGGAAATGAATGTGTAGTTTCCAAACATGTTTGGGTAACCCCTGTACCTCTCGTGTCTTTCCGGATTTCGTCACACAACAATGGACTAATATAGCTATGATATCAATTGCCGACCATATGCTTGAGGTAGGGTAGGGTTAAGGTCTCAGGAAAGAAAGCAACTGAAATGGAGTTAAGTGGTCTGTATACTAATTGATTGTTTTCTGTTTGATTCACATGCATACCAAAATCACATTTACTGTGAAGTTATATTCGAATGACAAGCCTTTTTATATCTGAAGCGGGACAATAAGAGACTAACTTCTTACAACGACCTTAAAATAACTCTTCTTACTCTTACATGATCACAATGAATTTCATTATACTTCTTCAAGGATAACACAACCATTTCATTGATTCATCAGTTGCAGATATGGGCAGATGAATGGCAGGTGGCATTTAACCCAGATATATGTGAAGTGTTGCAACGTAGTAGGGCAAATACAAGGAGACAGTATACTGTTAAGAGCAAGATCCGTAAGAGTGTTGATGAGCAAAGAGAGCTTTGGATCCAAGTTCATAGCTCCTTCCACCCGGTTACACAGATCAATGAGGTAGTTAAGAAGGCTTATGGAATGTCTGTGTTCATTAGTCGAGGCATTAAATTCAGAAGTCGAGAGGATATTTTGCAATTTTATAAAACTCTGCTTAGGCCACATTTGGAGTATTACATGCATTTCTTATCGCTCCACTACAGGAAGGATGTTGAGGTTTTGGAGAAGGTGCAGAAAGGGGTTTACCAGGATGCTGCCTAGTTTAGATGGTATGTGCTATTACGAGAGGCTGGATAAACCTGAGGTGTTTCTTTTTGGAGCAACGGAGGCTGAGTGGAGATCCGACAGTGATTTACAAGATTATGAGAGGCATAGGTTGAGTGGACTGGGAGTATCTATTTCCCAGGGTTGAAATGTCTAATATGCGAGGATATTCATTGAAGGTGAGACAAGGTAGGTTCAAAGGGGATGTGAGGTGTCAGAATTTACTCAGAATTGTGGATGCCCTAATGCTGCCTGGTATTGTAGCAGAGGTGATCATTTACCAAAATTCTCTGACTCTGGGCCGGTCCCTGTCATGGTCCCGTCTGGCAATACCTCATCTTGCTATTACCTCCTTAATCGGGCCTGAATCCCCCCGTCTGATTTCTAATTATTCCCAGTTCCACTAATTACAGCACACCTGGTTCCCATTAGCAAACATAAGATAAAACTCAGGCGGCACAGCCATGCTTTGCCAGTTTGTTGGTCGACTCAAGTGTGAGTAAACGTCGTTTCCTGATTCCTTGGGACTGTCAGTTCTAAGCTCAGCATCATTTCCTGGATACTCTACGTAAACCTTAGAGTAAAGACTCTCCTGGATATCGGTTCCTCGTTCGCGGCTGTGCTGACGCCTCACGACTCTGCCTCCGCGCCTGTGTCCTGCACTTGGGTTCGTCCTTAGCCTCGTCCTTGCAACAGTCCCAACGGATTGGAAGACGGTAAATGTCATGCCACTGTTCAAAAAAGGTTGCCGGCAAAAGACAGGTAACTATATGTCAGTTAGTTTTACATCTGTAGTTGGGAAAATGCTTGAAGTGTCATTAAAGAGGAAACAGCAAGGCATCTGGAATGAAATGGATCCATCAGGCAGACGCAGCATGGATTCAGAAAAGGCAGGTCTGTTTGACAAACTTACTCGAGTTCTTTGAGGATATAACTGGGAAAGGGAGGGGAACAAAGGGAGAAGAAGATAGGTATTATCTTGGGCCTTCGGAGCCTTTCCAGGAAGGATGGGAAGCAAAGTGTGGAGGCGTTTAGTGCTGAAAGAGTTGCTGACTAAAGCACCTCTGAGTGACTTTGAAACCCATCAGTGTGCAGATACTGCACACTGACAACAGCTGTGAAGGATTAGGTTGTGTTCTATATCAATAATAGACTCCAGTATATTTTCAACCACTGAGATTAGGTTAACTGGCCCATAATTTCTTTTGTCTTCTCCCTTCTTAAAGAGTGGACTGACATTTCCAAACTTCCAATCCTCCGGGACCATGCCACAATCAAGTGATGCTTGAAAGATGTATCTGTTATCCCTTCAGCAACATCTCTCAGGACTTTGGGATGTAGTCCGTCTGGTCCAGGTGACTTATCAACCTTAAGACCTTTGTGTTTGTCTTACACCTTTTTCTTTGTACTAGCAATGCCACTTGCTCCTGCACCCTGACACTCACGGACCTCTGGCACACTGCTAGTGTCTTCCAGAGTGAAAGCAGATGTAAAGTAAACATTACGTTAATCTGCCAATCTTTGTCCCCCGTTGCAATCTCACCAGCATCATTTTCCAGTAGTGCAATTTCAATTCTCAATCCCTTTTACTCTTTATATAACTGGATAAACATTTGGTATCTGGCTTTATATTCTTGGCTAGTCTACCCTCATATCTCATCTTATCCCTTCTTATAGCTTTGTTGTTTGCTTTTTGTTGGATTTTAATAGCTTCTCAATCCCACGACCCCCCCCCCACCACTACAACAGATATACTCAATCCTTCCTGTCAAGGGGTCAGAGAACATTCACAGTTGCCAAGGTGTTAAGAGAGAAATATTTTATTTCTTATGGCCTTCCGAGAAAGATACACAGTGATTAGGGAAGGAATTTTGAGAGTCAGCACAGACATGAGATATTCCGCATGCTTGAGATTGAGAAGGCAAGAACCATGCCATCTCACCTTCAGGGTGATCATCAACCTGAAAAATTCAAGAGGACATTGCTAGACATGCTTGGAAGTCTGGATGCCAACAAAGAGCAAGTGGTGCCAACATAATGGACATTTGCTACACTGCTACGTTTGTACACAGAATGGCTATTCACCATACTATTTGATGTTCAGATGCGAAGCGAGATGCTGTAATCTGTAGATGTTTGTTTTGGAACCGGCAGTGAAGACTGGCCACAAACGATGTATCTCAAGAAAGTGTCTGACATGAGGAAAGAACTACAAAAGTGAATGAACATGCAGCGGCTTCTGCTACCAAGCAAAATCAGGGAAATAAGAGGAGATGATCAAAAGATCAGGTTTCTCTATTGATACCTGGAGACACAGTTTTAATAAGACATTTTTGACTACAAGAGAAGCATAATTTGGTGGACCACTTTTTTTTTACTACCCCTTACGTAGTGGAGAGCCTGACGCTAAACTTGGCAGTTTCTGAAGTCAGAGGATGGGAATAGTCCTGTCAAAATTCTCCATCGGAATTATCTTTTACCTCTAAGGCAAGAAGTACATGTTGACCCAGAGTCTGACATGGAACGTACACCTGGTAGAAGAACACTGTGCAGACGAAGGAGAACAGAAAGGAAACAAGCTGACAATAGTGTGATTCCATTCGAAAGACCTGAAGAGGAACCAGATGAACCAACCACTAAATACTGTACAGACTCAGTGCATGAGGAAATAGCAGTGTGGTATGCTTTACCTCATGTTAAATCCCCAAGTACTGATGAAGACATGGTGGAATCTCCCAGCCTCGACCCATATAAAGTGTGGGGGACTACCAGTGAATAGTCAAACATGATAATAGGCAGTGAAGGGAAACTGCGTTCAAATATCATTGGAGATGAAGCGGTGTTCAGTCAGAGGGAAACGGGAACGGAGTCTCCAGAAAGTATGAGTAGTAGACAGAGGGAGGCCTCCCAAGTAAAGAGGAGCCGTCACAAGAAGTGTCTGAGGCTGAAGATGTGATAAGGAGATCTCAGAGTCAGAATATCTCCAGATAAACCGACATATGATGCCCCTGGGAAAAACAGTGTTTCGTCAATCCTGATTGTGACATATGTTTCTTCCATTTTCAAATGGATTGGAGACCATGAAATCACAAAATTCATTCGAATATTGCGTTATTAATAATGGTTTGGTAAGTTCCAAAGGATTACAGGTCATGAAAACCTGACCGTTTTTGTTGGGGGAGGGGAGAATGTTTCAATGGTTCAAATGTATTTTGACTGATACGCTGCTAGGCGTTTTATTTCAGCAGTTTTCTGCAAGCGTAGTGTGTTCTGTTAGTTAAGTTTCACAGACTAGTGTTTTGCTTCAACTGAGATAAGGAGCCATTTGCCCAACTTAGGAATGCTGTGTAGCCAATCATGTTTGTCTTGATAAGGTGTTGTAGCATTCTGTCCAGTGGGATGTTATAGAACTTGCGAGAGAGCTGGGTGGGGTCAGATTTCAGAGGGACAGTGATCCGGCTTTGGGTCTTTTGTTGGAAGGTGTTGGAAGAGGAGTTGCGGAAAAGAGCACCAGGGAAGACCCTACCGCAAGCAGTGCCTTGTGCAGACGAATGGCTCCGAAGAGGAAGTGCTAGTACTTCTGAGTTAACCAGTTTATTCATAACATTCATCAAGGGAAGTTCGATTTGGGTTCAGCGCCGTGAGTAAAGCGATACACCCAACACTTTAGAAACGAGCTCCAATGTTCATGTGCACATTTAAACTGGTTTAACTGTAATGGACCCTTTTTCTTTTCTTTTTCTGATAACTGATTGTTGAAGTTGAAACATTAGTATAAAATTACAGTGGAAGTATATTTACCAATGTACAATCAGTTATTTACATGGGTAGTATTTGCACAGCATTCACCACAATTTTCTTTCTCTCGTCAGAGTGTTCTAGCTTTCCTATTGAGTTGACCCTCGACGTGTGTTGCTTATTAAAGGTGATCTTCTCAGCATTATCCATGCTATGCTGACTCACGTGGCTGTTGGCCAGAGCTAGCTTCCAAGCCTGGTTTATTTTTGAGCCACGGTGAGAGGGCTACATGTATGTATTGAAAACTGATATATGTGTGCACAGGCACATCGCATCACATAAGCAGAATTTACAAGGAAAAAAAGCATATGTTAAACTTATCATGCACAACCTTTGAAGTACTAAAACGAAAAGAACAAAAGAAGTCAATTTCATGGCAAGACGATCAACAATAGACAATAGATGCAGGAGTAGGCCATTCGGCCCTTTGAGCCAGCACTGCCATTCACTCTGATCATGGCTGATCATCTACAATCAGTATCCAGTTCCTGCCTTATCCCCATAACCTTTGATTCCGCTATCTTTAAGAGCTCTATCCATCTCTTTCTTGAAAGCATCCAGATACTTGGCCTCCACAGCCTTCTGGGGCAGAGCATTCCATATATCCACCACACTCTGGGTGAAAATGTTTTTCCTCAACTCCGTTCTAAATGGCCTACCCCTTATTCTAAAACCGTGACCTCTGGTTCTGGACTCACCCATCAGCGGGAACATGCTTCTTGACTCCAGTGTGTCCAATCCCTTAATAATCTTATATGTTTCAATAAGATCCCCTCTCAGTCTTCTAAATTCCAGAGTATACAAGCCCAGTCGCTTCAATCTTTCGACATATGACAGTCCCTCCATCCCGGGAATTAATCTTGTGAACCTACGCTGCACTCCCTCAATAACAAGAACGTCCTTCCTCAAATTTGGAGATCAAAACTGCACACAGTACTCCAGGTGTGGTCTCACCAGGGCCCTGTACAGCTGCAGAAGGACGTCTTTGCTTTTATACTCAATTCCCCTTGATATGAATGCCAGTATGTCATTAGCTTTCTTCACTGCCTGCTGTACTTGCATGCTTGCTTTCAGTGACTGAGGTACAAGAACACCTAGATCTCATTGTACTTCCCCTTTTCCTAACTTGACTCCATTTAGATAATAATCTGCCTTCCTGTTCTTACCGCCAAAGTGGATACCCTCACACTTATCCATATTAAACTGCATCTGCCATACATCTGCCCACTCACCCAGCCTGTCCATCGTGTCAACGTGGTCATCATGTTAGTATACTATAGTTCCTAGTGTTGTTCTTGTTGTCTGAAGAACCGAATGGTTGAAGGAGATGTTTTTGCATCTGTTGCTGGTGTTCATAGAAACCTTGAATATTCTTCGCACCAAAATCATGACTCATAATCACAACCGGATTTCTACCATTGATGATACTGGGAAATATCTTGTGCTTCATTATGTCAGACACATCGGTAATATAGATAGTGAAAACTTAGGACCATTTAGCACCCTGCATTGCCTCATTAGTTGCAACCTGACAGCCCGAAAACAATGGATTTCTCTCCACTCTTGATTTCTTCCTGCTCACAAAGGGCAAGTCTGTCATCCGTCATTCCTATGTTGCAGAGTGTTTGTCGCGTCTTCTTAAAATCTTAATACATTCCATGTTATCTTTACTTTCTCCCATAAGCAGGCTGAGCTCCATTCTTAAATAAACTGAATGAAATGTGTAAGGATGGCAGGGCAAGGCCAGAACCGTGTAATAAATTTTCATAGACAACTTGTATGGCGACTATCAGGCCTTTCTCATCAATTTACCATATACCTTGTAATAAAATCGTCAGTGGAAATAACGCAATATGTCAGTAGTGCTACAGTATGACGATCTGGAGATACAGGAACATATGGAGAACAATGGTCTCATTTGGAGGATCTTTCAGAAAGGGGAGACGCTGGCTGTCAGAAACCAGTGGAGTGGAATAGCAGCCACATTGCCAGAAAAATGCAACTAGATTTATGAAAATCAGAGTTACAACCAAGTATTCCAAAGACCTAGATGCGACCAGAAATTGAGGTTTTCAGTGACTCCTGGCAGAATGTTTTATTTGTGTGCTGGAAAATACAGGTCTTCGATACCTTTACACAATCAAAGTTGCTTCTGAAAAACAAAATGCCTGTGTGTGTCTTTACAATCCACAGTGCTTCAGGTGAACTGATAGCATTAGGGATAACTAAGTACAGCATACATCTGTTGCGTTAAAATCTCATCCACCAAAGCTGCTTTTGAAACTAAAACAAGCGGAGGGCGATGGCAGCATACATGCTGCATGCTCCTGCAAGGTTACCACTCGTTTCATTATACCAGCCACATCAAAACCTGTTCCCTCGGTGAACAAACCCATGTATTGTGCCTATTGTAAGAATAATATTTGGAAATTATTTCCCACGTTGTACATATCAATTATGTTAAGAATAATGTTCAAGCAACTCAAGCTTCACGTCAGAAAGATAACTTGCAAACCATATATACATAAAACGTGTGCGTGTGCGTATTGCGCAATGGCAAATAGGTGAAAATAGTTCACAGCAATTGTTTGTTCAATGTGCTGTATCTAAGGTGGTTTACCTTCCCACTAATTGTCCTAATGGATCATTCAACTCAGGTATAAGAACTTCTTCAATCAATTTCCAGCACATGAGGCCGACAAGGAGCAATGGTCTAACCCAAAAGTGTGTGTCAGCGTGTTAGATTATGTTTTAAAATTCCGTGACAGACCTTGTGACCTTGCCAAGCGGAATCTGCAAAACTCTCAAATTAAAATGAAACATTGGTTTGATAAGAGGGCGAGGGAGCAAGTGTTTGAGGTTGGAAATAAGGAGCTGGTGCTGTTCCGTCTTGTGACCAACCCCCTCCAAGCACAATTCCATGGACCATACCGCAAAATTAAGAAAAATGATTCTTTGAATTATGTTATTGCAACTCCCAACAGAAGGAAGACAACCCAATTAGTACACGTAAATATGCTGAAACGTTATCATGATTCTGAGACAGTACCAGTAAGTACAATTATGAAAACAAGTGGGGCTGAGGAATTTGATAATGAGGGGGGAAATCATTTCACCAAACTGAATATTGTATCAACAAGACTTGAAAATTCCACTATTTTAAAAGACCTTACTGATAAGGTTTGTCATCTAGAGCCTGCACAGAGAGAGCAATTGCAGGAACTAATTAGGAAGCATAGAGATTTATTTCCTGACATTCCAAAACGGTGCACAGGTGCAGTGCATGGTGTCATTATAAATTCATCCCAGCCCATTAAACAGCATCCTTACAGAATGAACTTTGAGAAAAACAGAGGTTGAAAAAGAAATCAGCTACTTGCTAACAACCGGTATCATTAGGCAATCTACCTCAGACTGGGCGTCGCCCTGCGTCCTTGTCCCTAAGCGGGACAGCAGCATGAGATTCTGTACCAACTACAGGAAAATTAATGCAATAACCAAGACAGATGCTTATCCTATTCCAAGGGTGGATGACTGTACTGATAAAGTGGGAAAGGCCATGTACCTCACAAAGATTGATCTGTTAAAGGGATATTGGTGTGTTCCATTGACCAACAGGGCCAGAGAAATCTCAGCGTTTGTGTTACATGCCTCAAGGAGATACGTATTTTTTTTTGTGAGAATGATGTAATGGTCTTCTGGAGGTCACCTGATGTAATTTTCCCGCCGATGTGAGATCACGTGATGACATGTGCACCATGGATATATAAGGGTAGACCCCAGATGACGCAGTTAGTTTTCAGTTTGTAGATTTCCAGGTAGAACGTGCTGTGTCTCCGTTTCTGCTGCGTATTTCTTTTTATGACGCAGTTTCATTTTTGAAACGGAGTGTTGCGTTCTATTGCAAGACACAATATTATTGGACTGGAAATTTTTGGCTAGATGTGCTGATTTACCCTATTCCAGCAGTAGAAGGGAGAGTGAAGACTTTATCAAAGTACTGGACTCGAAGGATTGAGAGGAGTCAGCATCGTTTGGCAGTTTAACAAAGGATCGACCTTATTGAGTCTTCGTTGAAGGAGTATATAAACATATATAACTATATAACAATTACAGCACGGAAACAGGCCATCTCGGCCCTTCCAGTCCGTGCCGAACTCTTACTCTATCCTATTCCCACCAACCTGCACTCAGCCCATAACCCTCCATTCCTTTCCTGTCCATATATCTATCCAATTTAACTATAAACGACAACATAGAACCTGCCTCAACCACTTCTGCTAGAAGCTCATTCCACACAGCTACCACTCTGAGTAAAATTCCCCCTCATGTTACTCCTAAACTTTTGTCCTCTAATTTTCAACCCATGCCCTCTTGTTTAAATCTTCCCCACTCTCAATGGAAAAAGTCTAACCATGTCAACTCTATCAATCCCCCTCATAATTTTAAACACCTCTATCAAGTCTCCCCTCAACCTTCTACGCTCCAAAGAATAAAGACCTAACTTGTTCAACCTTTCTCTGTAACTTAGGAGATGAAACCCAGGCAACATTTTAGTAAACCTCTTCTGTACTCTCTCAATTTATTGACATCCTTCCTATAATTCGGTGACCAGAACTGTACACAATACTCCAGATTTGGCCTTCCCAATGCCTTATACAAATTCAACATCACATCCCAACTCCTATACTCAATGCTCTGATTAATAAAGGCCAGCAAACCAGTTTTCTTCACCACCCTATCCACATGAGATTCCATCTTCAGGGAACTATGCACCATTATTCCTAGATCCCTCTGTACTAAAGCATTCTTTAATGCCCTATTTATAAGATTCAGAATCTTTATGTTCCTGTTAGGTTAAAAGGAAAGGATAAAAGTTTGAGAGAGCCATGGTTTTCAAGAGATATTAGAAACTTGGTTCAGAAAAAGAGAGAGATCTTCAATAGATATAGGCAGCTTGGAGTTAATGAGGTACTCGAGGAATATAAAGAATGTAAAAAGAATCTTAAGAAAGAAATTAGAAAAGCTAAAAGAAGATACGAGGCTGCTTTGACAAGTAAGGTGAAAATAAATCCAAAGGGTTTCTACAGTTATGTTAGTGGCAAAAGGATAGTGAGGGATAAAATTGGTCCCTTGGAGAATCAGAGTGGACGGCTATGTACGGAGCCTAATCTTAACAATAAGAGTAGCGACCTGCATCGAGATAACTCTTGCCAAAAAGAGCAAAGAGTTCATGCAAAAGTTTGCTCTCTCTAAAAGAAATTAAGGTCAGTTGTTTTAAACAGTTTATTTACTGCATCGTGAATCCTTTGGACAGAACCAGCAGGAAAGTCGCGTCTATGAAGAAATCCTTCTCCAGAGAAGTCTCTCCCAATTGAACATATAGATCTGTTGGACTTTCGAATTTACCATTTTAAGAACTATATCTGACTTTATTGCTTTAAGAACGAGTGACGATTTGTTGAACGGCTGTATAACAGTTATCTTCCGGTGAAGGTTTTCATTTGTTTTTTTTATCGTTTATCCGTGTTTAATAAATGTTTGGTTGTTTTTCATTGATATTTCACTGATATTCATTGTTGCCGGTTACGTAACAGTTTGTCACACCTTCAGGGCTGTATGAATATAATGTTTTCACCCTTCGGGATGAAAAATGCACCAGGGACATTTCAAAGAATGGTCAATTCTGTGATTGGAAGTTTAGAAAACACAGGGGCTTATATTGATGATTTAGTGGTCTGGAATGACACGTGGGAAGATCATATTGCCACGGTAGAAAAACTGTTTGATCGACTTTCCAAGGTATTGTGTGCAGTTTTGGGCTCCTTATTTTAAAAGGATATACTGACATTGGAGCGGGTTCAGAGAAGATGCAGAAGAATGATTCCAGGAATGAAAGATTTACCATATGAGGAACGTCTGGCAGCTCTTGGGCTGTATTCCCTGGAGTTCAGGAGAATGAGGGGGGATCTCATTGAAACATTCCGAATGTTAAAAGGCCTGAACAGATTAGATACAAGACCATAAAACCATACGACAAAGGAGCAGAAGTTGGCCATTCGCCCCATCGAGTCTGCTCTGCCATTTTATCATGAGCTGATCCATTCTCCCATTCAGTCCCACTCCCCCGCCTTCTCACCATAACCTTTCATGCCCTGGCTACTCAGATACTTATCAATCTCTGCCTTAAATACACCCAATGACTTGGCCTCCACTGCTGCTCGTGGCAACAAATTCCATAGATTCACTGCCCTCTGGCTAAAAAAATTTCTTCGCATTTCTGTTCTGAATATGCACCCTTCAATCCTTAAGTCATGCCCTCTCATACTAGAATTCCCCATCATGGGAAACAACCTTGCCACATCCACTCTGCCCATGCCTTTGAACATTCGAAATGTTTCTATGAGGTCTCCCCTCATTCTTCTAAACTCTGAGGAATACATTCCAAGAGCAGACAAATTTTCTTCATATGTTAACCCTCTCATTCCCAGCGCCTTATAGAGCCTCAACATCACATCCCTGCTCCTATACTCTATTCCTCTAGAAATGAATGCCAACATTGCATTCGCCTTCTTCACTACAGACTCAACCTGGAGGTTAACCTTAAGGGTATCCTGTACGAGGACTCCCAAGTCCCGTTGCATCTCAGAACTTTGAATTCTTTCCCCATTTAAATAATAGTCTGCCCATTTATTTCTTCTGCCAAAGTGCATAACCATACACTTTCCAACATCGTATTTCCTTTGCCACTTCTTTGCCCATTCTTCCAACCTATCCAAGTCTCTCTGCAAATTCTCCATTTCCTCAGCACTACTGGCCCCTCCACCTATCTTCATATTGTCAGCAAACTTAGCCACAAAGCCATCTATTCCATAATCCAAATCTTCCCAACCACCAATGTCAAGCTAACAGGTCCTTGCCCCTTTCTTAAATAGCGGAGTGACATTTGCAATCTTCCAGTCCTCCAGAACCATGCCAGAATCTATCGACTTTTGAAAAATCATCGCTAATGTCTCTGCACTCTCCACAGCTACTTCCTTCAGAACACGTGGGTGCACTCCATCTGGTCCAGGAGATTTATCTACCTTTAGACTATTCAGCTTCCTGAGTACTTCTCTGTCGTAATTGAGACTGCACACACTTCTCTTCCCTGCCACCCTTGAGTGTCCGGTATACTGCTGATGTCTTCCTCAGTGAAGACTGATGCAAAATACTTGTTCAGTTCCTCTGCCATCTCCTTATCTCCCATTACAATTTCTCCAGCATCATTTTCTATCGGTCCTATATCTACTCTCACCTGTCTTTTACTCCTCATACACTTGAAGAAGCTTGTAGTATCCTCTTTGATATTATTTGCTAGCTTCCTTTCATAGTTAATCTTTTCCCTCTTAATGACCTTCTTAGTTTCCTTTTGTAAGGCTTTAAAAACTTCCCAATCCTCTGTCTTCTCACTAATTTTTGCTTCCTTGTATGCTCTCTCCTTTGCTTTAACTTTGGCTTTGACTTCCCTTGTCAACCACAGTTGCATCCTTTTCCCATTTGAAAATTTCTTCATTTTTGGAATATACCCGTCTTGCACCTTCCTCACTTCTCGCATAAACTCCAGCCACAGCTGCTCTGCCGTCTTTCCCGCCAGTGTCCCTTTCTAGTCAACTTTGGCCAGTTCCTCTCTCATGCCACTGTAATTTCCTTTACTCCACTGAAATACCAACACATCAGATTTTGGCTTGTCTTTTTCTAATTTCACAGTGAACTAAATCATGTTATGATCACTGTCTCCTAGGGGTTCCTTCACCTCAATCTCTCTAATCACCTCTGGTTCATTACACAATACCCAATCCAGTACAGCTGATCCCCTAGTGGGCTCAACAACAAGCTGTTCTAAAAAGCCATCTCGCAGACATTCTACAAAGTCTCTCTCTTGAGATCCAGTGCTGACCTGATTTTCTCCAATCCACTCGCATGTTAAAATCCTCCACAATTATCATAACACTGCCCTTCTGACAAGTCTTTTCTATTTCCAGTTGTAATTTGTAGTCCACATCACTGCAGCTGTTTGGAGGTCTATAAATAACTGCCATCAGGGTCCTTTTACCCCTGCGATTTCTTAGCTCAACCCATAAAGATTCTGCACCTTCCGATCCTATATCACCTCTTTCTAACGATTTAATATCATTTCTTACCAATAAAGCCACGCCTCCCCCTCTGCCTACCTTCCTATCCTTCCGATACACCGTGTATCCTTGGACGTTCAGCTCCCAGAGACATGCATCCTTTAGCCACATCTCAGTGATGGCCACAATATCATACCCGCCAATCTGTAGCTGTACAAGATCATCCACCTTATTCCTTATGCTGCGTGCATTTAAGTATAACACCTTAAGACCAATATTTGGTACTTTCCTCTTTGATTGCACTGCAACTCATCCCAATGGCTACAAATTTGCCCCATCACCTGCCTGTCTTTCCTGACATCTTTACTGCTCACTATCTTCGATTTATTTCTGTTTTCCCTCTCCTCCAAAGTCATTTCCCATGGTAGGGGATTCTAGGACAAGAGGGCACAACTTCAGGATCGAAGGACATCCATTTAGAACAGAGAAGCAGAGAAATTACTTTAGTCAGAGGGTGGTAAATCTGTGGAATTTCTTGCCACGAGCAGCTGTGGAGGCCAAGTGATTGGGTGCATTTCAGGCAGAGAGAGATAGTTTCTTGACCAGCCAGTGCTTCAAAAGGAATGGGGAGGAAGCAAGGGAGTGGGGATGACTAGAAGAATTGGATCAGCCCATGATTGAATGACAGAGCAGACTCAATGGGCCAAATGGCCTATTTCTCCTCCTATATCTTATGGTCTAATGGTCTTATGGTCTCCACATCCACCCTATCTTGTCCTTTCAACATTCGGTAGGTTTCAATGAGATCCCACCTCATTCTTCTAGATTCCAGTGAGTACAGGCCCAAAACTGCCAAACACTCCTCATATCTTAACCTCTTCATTCCCGGAATCAGCTTTGTGAATCTCCTCTTGACTCTCTCCAATGACAACACATGCTTTCTGATATATGAGGCCCAAAACGGTTGACAATACTCCAAATGCAGTCTAACTAGTGTCTTATAAAGGCTCAGCATTATCTCCTTGCTTTTATATTCTATTCCCCTTGAAATAAATGCCAACATTGCATTTGACTTCTTTACCACAGGCCTGTAAATTAACCTTCTGGGAGTCTTGCAGGAGGACTCATGACCAGTACATCCGTTATCTCTTCAGCAACTTCTCTCAAGACTCTGAGACATAGTTCATCTGGTCAGGGTGATTTATCCACATTAAGACCTTTGAATTTGGTCTAGCACTTTTTCCTTTTTAATAGCAATGGCACTCACTCCTGCTCCCTGACACTCACTGACTTCCGGCACACTGATAGTGTCTTCCACAGTGAAGGCAAGTGCAAAGTACTGTGACGAAAGAGGATTACAAAAAGTACACATAGACTAAGATGTTAACTGTCCTGTGCTGGCACCAGTGGGATCAGCAGTTGATCTGCCACCTGTCTTCAGGAGAAAGAGAGATAAGGAAGACAATGGAGCAGCATTTGGAAATGTTAATGAAGAGACGGGAGAGTTTAACGGAAGGAGACACGGTCTGAGAGCTATCAAGATCGGCTCCCTTTTTGAACCCTGAACTGTTTGAAGTGTGATGGACAGGCGATACTCCAGCAGGGGGATAAAAAGGGACAGGTTCGCTAAGGCAACACACACACGACACCACGAGGTAACGAGACCCTGGAAGCGGTGCGCCTCCCACAAGTCGGTGGGAGTCTTTGGAGGGCTAGTCGCGGGACCAAGCCAGAGACGCACAGGGTGGAAAGGTACGATCGGCGGGAACCTGGTCTGTGTCCGCCCTTGCCTAGGTGCCAGGTTCACTGCAGAGGAACGATCGTATCTGAAACGGAGAGGTCACAGAGGGCTCGCCCGAAAGCTGACTGTGAGGAATATCGAAGGTCTGTTTGGAATCCGATTTGAATATTCATTCGCTCTCTCTCTCCCATGGCGACGGCGATTACTGCGAACTGAACTAAACTGAACTCTGTCATTTTGAAACTGGTTATTTACCCCTAGACGACGATAGAGCTTGATTGATCCTATTATCCTAATTCTGTGTACATGTGTGTTTATTCATTGCTAACCTGTTGCATTTATATCCTTACTATTAGAGTACTGTGTTGCTTATTTCTTTAATAAAACTTTCTTAGTTCCAGTAATCCAGACTCCAACTGAGTGATCCATTTCTGCTGGTTTGGCAACCCAGTTACGGGGTACGTAACAGTACCCATCCAGTTTACCTACCATTTCTTTGTCCTCCCTTTCTACTTCACCAGCATCATTTTCCAGTGGTCCAGTGGTCTCCCCTCCCTTTTACTCTTTATATAACTGAAAATTCTTTTGGTATCCTGCTTTATATTATTAGCTAGTTTGCCCTTATATTTCACCCTTTCCCTTCTTTATCACTCTGGGTCTCCCAGGACTCAACATCTGACATGAAAAACAAACAACAGCCATTTAAGCTACACTAAATACCCCTGACACAGTAAAAAAAAATGGGAAACTTAACAAAAACTTACCAAAACAACTTATCCAGAGCCAACACATCTACTGAACTGAAGCCTGACACTCCCACTCTCACACTGGCCCACTCCCAACAATGGCCGCCCCACTTGTCCCTTCTGTACTTCAATTTACTCTTCTCTGCGCTGCTGTTGCCTTTGATTGGGCTGCCAGAAGGAAAGGCAGGAAGGCAAAGGGGGCAGCATTTCTCTGTTGGTAAAAAATAAAATCAAATCATTAGAAAGAGGTGACATAGGGTCAGAAGGTGTTGAATCATTGTGGTTAGTGCTAAGGAACTAGAAGGGTAAAAATACCCTGATGGGAGTTGTATACTGACCCCCCAAACAGGAAATCAGGTAGAAGCTGGACTCCTGGAAGGGGAATTTCTAGAATGCCTATGAAATGGCTTTTTAGAGCAGCCCACCAGAGGATTAGCTATTCTGGATTGGGTGATGTGCAAAGAACCAGAATTGATAAGAGACCTTAGGGTAAAGGAAACCTTAGTGGAAAGTGATCATAACATGATTGAATTCACCCTGAAATTTGAGAAGGAGAAGCTAAGGTCAAATGTATCAGTATTACAGTGGAGTAAAGGGAATTACAGAGGTATGAAAGAGGAGTTGGCCAGAATTGATAGGAAAAGAACACTGGAAAGGGTGAAAGCAGAGCAGCAATGGCTGGAATCTTTGAAAACAATTCGGAAGGCACAGGATATATACATCCCAAAGACAAAGAAGTATTCAAAAGGAAAGATGACACAACCGTAGCTAACAGAAGTCAAAGCCAACATTAAAAGCCAAAAAGAGGGTATATAAAGGAGCAAAAATTAGTGGGAAGTTAGAAGATTGGGAAACTTTTTAAAACCAACAGAAGGCAACTAGATCCTCGTTATGAAGATAAAGATGGAATGCAAAAGTAAGCTTGCAAATAATATTAAAGAAGATACCAAAAGTTACTTCAGATACATAAAGTATAAAAGATAGATGACAGTGGATATCAGACCACTGGAAAATGATGCTGGAGAGCATTCCATAGATTCACTACTACCCCGCTATAAAAATTCCTCCTTACCTCTGTCTAAAAGGTCGCCCCTCAATTTTGAGGCCATGCCCTCTAGTTCTGGATACCCTCACCACAGGAAACATCCTCTCCGTATCCACCTTATCTCGTCCTCTCAATATTCGGTAGGTTTCAATGGGAGCTCCCACATTCTTCTAAGTTCGAGTGAGTACAGGCCCAAAGCTGCCAAACACTCGTCATATGTTAACACCTTTATTCCCGGAATCATCCTCGTGAACCTCCTCTGGACTGTCTCCAATGACAACATATCCTTCCTGAAATATAGGGCACAAAACTGTTGACAATATTCCAAGTGTGGCTCTCCACATGGCTTTACATTATCTGGACAACACAAACACCTACGTTAAGATGCTGTTCATCGACTGTAGCTCAGCATTTAATAGCATCATTCCCACAATCCTGATCGAGAAGTTGCAGAACCTGGGCCTCTGTACATCTCTCTGCAATTGGATCCTCGACTTCCTATATGGAAGACCACAATCTATGCAGATTGGTGATAACATCTCCTCCTCGCTGACAATCAACACTGGCGCACCTCAGGGTGTGTGCTTAGCCCACTGCTCTACTCTCTCTATACCCATGACAGTGTGGCTAGGCATAGTTCAAATACCATCTATAAATTTGCTGATGATACAACCTTTGTTGGTAGAATCTTAGATGGTGATGAGGGGCATACAGGAGTGAAATATGCCAACTAGTGGAGTGGTGCCGCAGCAACAACCTGGTACTCAACGTCAGTAAGATGGAAGGGCTGATTGTGGACTTCGGGAAGGGTAAGACAAAGGAGCACATAACAATCCTCATGGAGGATTCCGAAGTGGAGAGAGTGAGCAGTTTCAAGTTTCTGGGTGTCAAGATCTCTGAGGATCTAACCTGGTCCCAGCATATCGATGTAGTTAAAAAGGCAAGACAGCAGCTATACTTCACTGGGAGTTTGAGGAGATTTGGTATGTCAACAAATACACTCAAAAACTTCTATAGATATACCATGGAGAGCATTCTGACAGGCTGCAACACTGTCTGGTATAGGGAGGGGGGCTACTGTACAGGACCAAAAGAGGCTGCAGTGGGTTGTAATAAATTTCATCGGCTCCATCTTAGGTACAAGCCTACAAAGTACCCAGGACATCTTCAGAGAACAGTGTCTCAAAGGCAGTGTCCATTATTAAGGACCTCCAGCACACAAGGCATGCCCTGTTCTCACTGTTACCATCAGGTAGGAGATACAGAAACCTGAAGGCACACACTCAGTGATTCAGAAACAGCTTCTTTAGCCGTCTGATTCCTAAATCGTCATTGAACCCTTGGACACTACCTAAACTTTTTTAATATACAGTACTCTGACTAGAATCTTATAACGGCTCAGCATTATCTCCTTGATTCTGTTCCCCCTGAAATAAATGTCAACATTGGATTTGCCTTTTCCACATATTCAACCTGTAAATTAACCATCTAGAGACTTGCACAAAGACTCCCAAATACCTCTGCACCTCTGATGTTTGAACTTTCTCCCTATTAGATAATAGTCCACACTATTCTTCCTTTTACCAACTGCATTACCAAAACTGTATTCCATCTGCCACTTTTTTACCGATTCTTCCAATTTGTCTAAGTTCTGCTGCAATTGCACTGCTTCCTCAGCACTACCTATCCCTTTGCTTATTTTTGTATCAAATGTAAACTTTGTCATAAAACCATCAACTCCATTATCAAAATCATTGACAAATCTTCTGAAAAGTAATGGTCTCAATACTGACCCCTGAGGAACACCTCTAGACACTAGCAGCCCACCAGAAAAAGGCCACCTTTATTCCCACTTGCTCCCTCCTCTATCCATGCCAGTATCTCTCCTGTAATCCCACAGGATTTTATCTTATTAAGCAGCCTCATGTGAGGCACCTTATCAAATGCCTTCTGAAAATCCAAGTAAATGACATCCACTGCCTCTCCTTTGTCCACCCTGCTTGTTACTTCCTTGAAGAACTCTAACAGATTTGTCAGGCAAGATTCCTCTAATAATCAGGGACAACAAAATGGCAGATGAATCAAGTAAGTACTTTGCATCATTCTTCACTGTGGAAGACACCAGCAGTATGGTGGAAGGGGTCATGAAATGTGTGAAGTTGCCATAACTAGAGAAAGTGTTCTAGGGAAACTGAAAGGTCTGAGGATAGATAAGTCACCTGGTCCAGATGGTGTACTCCCTCGAGTTCTGAATGAGATGACTGAAGATATTGTGGAGGCATTAGTAATGTTATTTCAAGAATCACTAGATTCTGGAATGGTTACAGAAGACTGGAAAATTGTAAATGTCACACCACTCTTCAAGAAGGGAGAGGGGCAGAAGGGGCAGAGTCTGGGCTCAGTGGTTGGGAAGATGTTGGAGTCAATTATTGAGGACAAAGTATCAGGGTCCTTGGAAGCACATAATTAAATAGGTCAAAGTCAGCATGGTTTCCTTGTGGGAAAATATTGTCTGACAAATCTGTTGGAATTCTTTGGAGAAATAACAAGCAGGATAGATAAACCAGAATTGGTTGATGTTGTGTACTTGGATTTTCAGAAGGCTTTTGACATGTGGCAACTTAACAAGCTACGAACCCAAGATATTACATAAGTGTCTCATTGGAAGGAGTCAAAGTCTACATCCGCAGCATGCTACCACCCACACTGGACCCCCTACAATTTGCCTACTGACACAGCCGATCAACAAATGATGGAATAGTCACAGCTCTACACACCATCCTTACACATCTGGAGAAGAGGGATGCTATGTGAGAATGCTGTTCTTGGACTATAGCTCAGCATTCAACACCATAATTCCCTCCAGGCTCGACAAGAAACATAGAAAACCTACAGCACAATACAGGCCCTTCGGCCCACAAAGTTGTGCTGAACAGGTCCCTATATTAGAAATTACTAGGTTTAACTATAGCCCTCTATTTTTCTAAGTTCCATGTACTTATCCAAAAGTCTCTTAAAAGACCCTATCACATCCGCCTCCACCAGCATTGCCAGCAGCCCATTCCATGTCCTCACCACTCTCTGAGTAAAACACTTACCCCTGACATCTCCTCTGTACCTACTCCCCAGCACCTTAAACCTGTGTCCTCTTGTGGCAAACATTCCAGCTCTGGGAAAAAGCCTCTGACTATCCACACAATCAATGCCTCTCATCATCTTATACACCTCTATCAGGTTACCTCTCATCCTCCGTTGCTCCAAGGAGAAAAGGCCAAGTTCACGCAACCTATTCTCATAAGGCATGCTCCCCAATCCAGGCAACATCCTTGTGATGAAGGCCCATCACTGATTACGGACGGCACATGGCACATTCGGTAAAACACTCATCCCCAGCAGTAATAGTCACTGGGTCTAAAACAGAGCTGCTTCATAGAGACAGCAGCAACCTGCACAGGTGTGCTGATGGTGGAGGATACCATCTTTAATTGGATAATTGAGTTAATTAGCTTTTGGTTAGTTTAGGAGGAGGGGCTTAGCAGTTATAAGCCTCAGGTTAGCAAGGCTTTGGGGTTGTGGTGGTAATGCACCATTAAGCTGGATGCCAACTGTTGTAAAACAAGATACAGAGAGAGAGGCTTTGGGGTTCATGGGTGAGAGAGCACAAGTCTGGGTATTTTTAGCATTTTTAAGGGGTACAGGGGTTTTTTATAGAATATGACGAATAAACAGGAATAGGATACTAGGATGGTCAAAGATGGGAGGGTGAAGTGTAGGTTTGTATATATATATATATATATATATATATGTGTGTGTGTGTGATTGGGTGAAGGGATTTAGAATGTATGTCTAGCGCACATTCTGGAGCAGAGGGTGGCGGTAATGCACCATTAAGCTGGATGCCAACCGCCGTAAAACAAGATACAGACAGACAGGCTTTGGTTTTTTTTTCTTTTGTGTTTAGTCTGAGGGTGGCTATGTATATATTGTATTTTTTTCCAGTTTTTTTCTTGTTTTGAAGTAAATAAAAGTACCTCAATCTATTTTTGCGACTCAAGCCATCTTGTTATTTTTCTTAAACAATTGACCCACAGTTTTTTTGTGACGATCCTTGTAAATCTCCTCTGCACCCTTTCTGTGGCCTCCACATCCTTCCTGTAGTGAGGCGACCAGAACTGAGCACAGTACTCCAAGTGGGGTCTGACCAGGGTCCTATATAGCTGCAACATTACCTCTCAGCTCCTAAATTCAATTCCACAACTGAAGAAGGCCAATACACCGTACACCTTCTTAACCACAGAGTCAACCTGTGCAGCTGCTTTGAGCATCCTATGGACTTGGACCCCAAGATCCCTCTGATCCTCCACACTGCCAAGAGTCTTACCATTAATACTATATTCTGCCATCATATTTGACCTACCAAAATGAACCACTTCACACTTATCTGGGTTGAACTCCATCTGCCACTTCTCAGCCAAGTTTTGCATCCTATCAATGTCCTGCTGTAACCTCTGACAGTCCTCCATACTATCCACAACACCTCCAACCTTTGTGTCATCAGAAAACTTACTAACCCATCCCTCCACTTCCTCATCCAGGTCATTTATAAAAATCATGAAGTGTAAGGGTCCTAGAACAGATCCCTGAGGCACACCACTGGTCACTGACCTCCATGCAGAATATGACCCGTCTACAACCACTCTTTGCCTTCTGTGGGCAAGCCAGTTCTGGATCCACAAAGCAATATCCCCTTGGATCCCATGCCTCCTTACTTTCTCAATAAGTTTTGCATGGGGTACCTTATCAAATGCCTTGCTGAAATCCATATACTCTACATCTACTGCTCTTCCTTCATCAATGTGTTTAGTCACATCCTCAAAAAATTCAATCAGGCTTGTAAGGCACGACCTGCCCTTGCCAAAGCCATGCTGACTATTCCTACTCATATTATACCTCTCCAAATGTTCATAAATCCTGCCTCAGGATCTTCTCCATCAACTTACCAACCACTGAGGTAAGACTCACTGGTCTATAATTTCCTGGGCTATCTCTATTCCCTTTCTTGAATAAAGGAATGACATCCACAACCCTCCAATCCTCTGGAACCTCTCCCATCCCATCCACGGTTCCTGTACCCTACCATAACTTCCCTGTCTCATTGCAACATACCTATGCAGAACTCCACACAAATATCAGGCAAAGATCATTGCCTGAGGCTCAGCTGTCTCCTTCCTCACCTCCCACAGTAGCCTGGGGTACATCTCATCCAGTCCCAGCAACTTATCCAACTTGATGCTTTCCTAAAGCTCCAGCACATCCTCTTTCTTAATATCTACATGCTCAAGCTTTTCAGTCTGCTGCAAGTCATCATTACAATCACCGAGATCCTTTTCCATAGTGAATACTGAAGTAAAGTATCCATTAAGTACCTCTGCTATTTTCTCCGGTTCCATACATACTTTCCCACTGTCACACTTGATAGGTCCTATTCTTTCACGTCTTATTCTCTTGCTCCTCACATACTTGTAGAATGCCTTGGGGTTTTCCTTAATCCTGCCCGCCAAGGCCTTCTCATGGCCCCTTCTGGCTCTCCTAATTTCCTTCATAAGCTCCTTCCTATTAGCTTTATAATCTTCTAGATCTCTAACATTACCTAGCTCTCTGAAGCTTTTGTAAACTTTTCTTTTCTTCTTGACTAGATTTATTACAGCCTTTGTACACCACGGTTCCTGTACCCTACCATAACTTCCCTGTCTCATTGCAA